>NC_088295.1:80951352-81131410 GCF_032854445.1 Liolophura sinensis
CACAGAGCAGCCTAGTCAGACACAGCACATGCTATGTCAGCCACCTGACGCCAGCCGTGATTAAGCTCACACCCAGCAAGGTGTATCGTTTCCTAGCTCGCTCTCTCACAGACAGCAGTTACCACTAGCTGAACATATTTGCAAGAACATGTAGCCTGCCTGAGCTGACTGGGATGAAGACACATGTACAATATTTTATGCCTTTCTCTCTAAAAACATAATTATTAGCAAAAGGCCCAATTGTGCACCTAAAATGCATGGCCCCATGTTACAGATGCACTTTTTAGTCAACATGTATGGGTTGTTATTGCAGACTCTGGAGTTTTTACGCAATACTGATAAAACATCAACAATTACATTCTTAACTTCCCAGCCCTTTTCCTAGCTATTAGGATTTACAGCCCCTCGACCATCGGCAGGTTGCTGGCAGGCCTCAACACTTATGGCCAGAGAGGAAGCCAGCATGAGCTTGACTTGAACTCACAGCGACAGCATTGGTGACAGGCTCCTGGGTCATTGCACAGCGCTGGCGTGCTGACCCTCACGACTACAATTTTTTAATACAGTTACTGGTACTGTACATGTAATTCTTACCATAATTCTTCAGCCTTTTCTAATGTTTGGAAAACCTTTATTCAAAAATATTCTGAAGAGATTATTCTGTGTAGACTGATAAAGTAATACATTTTTGTGAGTCCTTGAAATAGGCCAACCCAACCAATGTAGTTTGTCTAGTTTGTTTGGTGTTTCCATCCATCTTTGAAAGGAATGACAACTCAAGGATGTCATCTATATACTATTTACAAAGAATATACATGACTATAGCTCCAGTCCTCTGTTTCCTGTTTTGAATATCTCAGTCCAACTGATTTAAGGTACACAGAGCATATACAGAGCTCAGGTCAATGCGCAGGATCGGTGATAACCCAATAATGTAACCGCTGCTCCCACAACTTTGTGACACATACAATTCCATGGCATTTATCCCACTTCTTATATTCATTGGCATGGGATTATTAACATCGTCCTTCATATTTTATGTACAAATTCTTTCTATTCAGACACAGTTTACTACTGTTTCCTTTTTCTTTACTAGAGACTCTTGTTGGATGGTAGAGTATATGTGTGCTGTATGTAAAATAAATGTCATGGCTGAATTTCTTGCTAGCATATGTTATGGATTGTGAATATTTTGTAAAACTGGCTGTTGTATAGATAGCCAAAACATGTTATAATTCATACAATCGTAGAGTCACCTGCCTCACCTTAAAGTTGTAGTTGAATGCAAAAGTGCATGTATGTTAGAGATGTAATCTCCAAAAACTCAGAAGGTGCATCTCTATTGAAATGACATCCGCAGAAAGTATACCCCTTGTACATTTTACCTATCTAAGCTTTACACATGCCGTCACCGAATTCATCACATTACTTATAAGCAATGCCGCACCAAGCCAAGTCCGAGTTTCCTACGTGTTGATATTTGCTACATGTATCATTCACCCATCCTACCACCATCTTGATCGGATGGGCGGCCTATGCACTGATGTTGGTACTATCCCGATCCTCATCAGCTGGTACATGTAGTCGTGTTCAGACTGTTTTACTGCACTTTAGCCTTTGCCTACACGCTTGCTGTAAACATGACATGATATATTTTAGTTTGCTTACCTGGTAACGCAGGCATGGTGACAAGAAAAGTAGTAGTGAATGGTCTATCATTCAAGCCAGTAAAAAGGTGAGCTAGCCCAATGGAAGGCTTCCGAGTTTGGCTTTCTCGTTTCTCAACAAAGTTTATTAGTGTCAGTGGAAATGTAAAATCGTCACCGCATTCCCAGATGATCTGGGATGATATATGTTGATATAAAGCTGTACAAGATTAGTATTCTACATTAGCCATTTGCTGTGCTCAAATGACCATTTTTTACCACTTTTGTTACAGCTATACAATATATTTAGCACTTAAACTGACTTCCTGACATAATTTTGCACTGAAAAAAAACATGTATTTAGCTTATGGTTTTTCATTTATCGAATAATTGTGGAAACAGGCAAAACTCATTCTGCATTTTGTCATCATTATGTGTGAAATAAGTATGCATACAGGGTACAAGACATTTCTGTTTGTGAATATGTTTTTCATTCTGAGAGTACAAATATGGTCGGTGTTTAACAACGCAGCATTTGTTATATGTTAGATGAGTTTATGTGTGAATGTTAGTGTATGTCGTAAAACCCTCCAAGGATGATGGTCGGATCCTATGCCAATCATACGTGGCTCCTACGCCCATCATACATGGATCCTACGTCCATCATGTACACAGATGGTACCCTTATCCTGGCTGAATGATCGGCGTGTAATGTAACCATCTTCCTCTGATATTACGCCCTTCCTACATGGAAGCTTACATCCTTGCCAGATATACCATTAAGATTAAGCAGTAGTGTATGATAATTTAAATAGAAATTTAATAGATGCAAGAAATAGGCAACAAACCCTGTGGACACAGGTAAATCTTTATGTTTCTCTTTTCTGGAGCATATTCATACATACATGTATTCATACATGATAAAATATGTGCAGCAGACATGCACTAACCTGGCGTTTGTGTTGGTGGGTTAGTGGCGTTTCCCCAGGGGTAGTTGGTGTCTGTTACATTCACATTACACATATCTCCGGAGCAGCAGCAGAAGCGAGAGTTGTTCATCACCTGTTGGGCTTGGCATAGTCTGCTCTCACAATCTCCTTCCAGAGAGTCAATCCAACAGCCTGTGAATTAACACAAGTATATATCCAAGTAAACCTTATATGGACAATTTCAATGATTCTGAAATTCACTTTGAACCATTATCGATCACTATGAATTATTAAAATAATGTTGCAAGGGTCATGTAATCCATGGAAAAAAACATCCTCAGCTTTCATATCCAGATGGTTAATTGTCAATACTAAGCTTGAAAATGGGTAAATGAAATCCATAATTGCTCATAGTAGATAGTGCATATACACAGCTTCAAAAAGGGGATAATGATACACAAAGAAGGTTTGCTTCATATATACCCGGCTGTATGTGGGAAGGTCCTGCAGATGGTCATGGGTTTCCCCTGGGCTTTGCCCGGTTTCCTCCCACCATAATGCTGGCTGCCTTCGTACAAGTGAATTATTCTTGAGTACGGCGTAAAACACCAATCAAATAAATAAATAAATAAATCATATATACCCCAACACATAAAGGATACAACTGAACAAAGCGTTCAGACATCACATGCATGAACTTTGAAATGCTTATTTATTCACTTATTTATCTGATTTGTGTTTTATGCCCTACTCAAGAATATTTCACTTATATGATGGTGGTCAACATTATGGAGGGAGGAAACCCATGACTATCTGCACATTACTTTGAAAAGCGTGAAGTTCTTTTCGTAAATCCAGTAATTTGGCCAAAATACTAACGAACGGTTGGAACAAGCAAACAAAGTCTAAAAGTTTGTAAGTTAGTAATATAATTAAAGCTTTCAAACCTAACTGAGTAAATTTCAGCCAGAAATTCTAAAAAAAAAGTGCACGGACAGTTATGGCCTTCTACAGTGTCAAAATATGAATCAGTACGCAGCCATACTCCAAACACTGATCAATGAGTTCCAAGTCAAATGTTATTATGCTTCAAACTAAATCTGATTAAATCCAGCACTCCGACAACAAAACGTCTTAATGTTTTGATGTCATTCTCTTAATAAGAATGTTAGTAACTACATCCAAACATATTAATAAACAAAGTTGAATATCATCAGAAAGATGTTCCCAGTATCACTCTAACATGTAAAGTGAGGGCCTCTGTGGCTCAGTTGGTTACCACGCTAGCGCAGCATAATGACCTGGGAGCCTCTCACCAATGCGGTCGCTGTGAGTTCAAGTCCACCTCATGCTGGCTTTCTCTCCAGCCGTAGGTGGGAAGGGCTGCCAGCAACCTGCGGATGGTTGTGGGTTTTCCCCGGGCTCTGCCCGGTTTCCTCCCACCATAATGCTGGCCGCCACTGTATAAGTGAAATATTCTTGAGTACGGCGAAAAACACCAATCAAATAAATAAATAAAATACAAACATGTAAAACTTGATATGTTCTTATGGACATTATCACTAGACATCAAACCAAATTTGGTTTCATGTCCAATGCATTAGCTCTGGAGGTATTGCATGGACATTATCTCTAGACATCAGACCAAATTTGGTTTCATGTCCAATGCATTAGTTCTGGAGGTATTGCATGGACATTATCTCTAGACTTCAAACCAAATTTGGTTTCATGTCCAATGCATTAGTTCTGGAAGTATTGCATGGACATTATCTCTAGACATCAGACCAAATTTGGTTTCATGTCCAATGCATTAGTTCTGGAGGTATTGCATGGACATTATCTCTAGACTTCAAACCAAATTTGGTTTCATGTCCAATGCATTAGTTCTGGAGGTATTGCATGGACATTATCTCTAGACTTCAAACCAAATTTGGTTTCCTGTCCGATGCATTAGTTCTGGAAATACTGCATGGACATTAAGGTATAGTCTGTTTAATGTGTTAAAATATTTAAAGACTGATGACCAGACAAACAAGCAGACAGACACCCTTCAGCCTGGCTGGGGTATGTCTCCCCCAACATTATTGGGAGGAGACATAAATATTTGTTATAGAGTCATTGTGACACTTCATATATCATAGTAGGCCAGGATATAAGAGAAGCCACACATCAGTTACAGCTGCAGGTCACAGTATGTCAATCTTATATCTTCAGTCATTAGCTGTGATAACTATATCACACTGAGTAATTTGTTTTCTTAAACACTCTCTTCTGATGTACATGTACAGTGTTGCTGTCAGAGCTTGATGGATGATTTACAAATGTTACACATGGCGCAGAATCTTGTCAAACCCCTATAGGTTTATAACTTTACATCACTTTTCAAAGGAATCTGTTTTCGTTTTTTTGTTGGTTTTTCTTTTTTTTTCTTTCTGTCAATGTTGGGCAGGCTGTTAGTATGATTGATCATTAATATCAGCTCACTGAAGAGGAAATCCATGCTACCACAACCAACTTTTCTGAGTTACTTGACAAATGTTTTTGATCACTGCTGTGTAATGAGGGTTGTTATTCCTAACACATGTAGCATGTTTTCCTACCCCTATGCCTGGTTTAAATAAACACATCATAATCTCTTTAAAATGACACCGCATAATATTTCACACTGTCCAAAATTTTATATACAGTTACATAAATGGTGATAAAAAGCTCATCAAGTTTGTATAAAGCAGATCTGGTAGGTTGGAAAGTAAACTCAACGATTTGGTTCCTAGGGATAGTGATGAAAAGCTCACGATTCTGCCTCCTTGGTCAGGTTATGCCAATCCCCTAAACAAAGAGGTCTGTGTATGTATATTTTAGAGGAGTAAACCTTCAAGATGCCAAGCTGGGATAAGGCAACCCTGCCTCATTACTTATCTTATCACTGTAAACAGCACACATGTGTTTAAATCATTTAGTTATGACAGCATCAGTATCTGGTTTTCACAAGCCAGTCCCATATCTTGTGTACAAGGTTGCTGGGGGACGGGCTGTGTTTGAGGTCAGCGAGCCTGGAATAATCCCCACATAGTTACCAGCTGTAACAAAGTGTCAATACACACCACCAATCAGCAACCTGCTTACATCTCAGTCACATGAAACATCCAATCCGTGACCTTCTACTTAAATAATCAGGAAAAACTAGGACTTGGCTCTGACCCTGACAAATGAAGTTATTGGTGTTGACGACAGAATTAATGGTAATCTGCAATATGGTAACCCATATCTATGGTCAGATGAGTTACACTTCCTGCCTTTACAACAAATGTACTCATATGTAACTCTCTGCTTAGGCCTACAAGTCATATTAACACCAACAAATGACAAATGTCAAGTGAATCAGGAATATGCATATACATGTATTTCTAGCTAGGGTGGGTGAGTGAGTGTTTGGGGTTTAATGTCGTACCTCTGTACTTAGAAATTATGCATTTTGATTCACAGCAATAAGGGACATGGCAATAATTTTAACTTTAACAGTGCCTCAAATATGAATTCTGTAATGCCTCCTTGCTGATTCATCTGCAGATGAATATATCTTCTGTACTTCAACCATTCACTGTAAAATACAGCTATGCAGTTTATATGAGATTTCAATTACAGATCGAGTTTCGGAACTTAAGATTTACACTGTCTGAACTGGCCGATTCAGCAGGAGAATGAGAGTGTGCAGGCAGATTTTCCTACCTTAATTTTGTACACGCATTGCACAACTGTTTGCTGAAATCAGCCTGATAAAGTTGAAAACCCCCCCAGGCCTCTTATATGCATGACATGAAAGAGGCAAGGAAGATGGATCATAACATATTCCCAATGTGCCTATGCAAATATTTAATGATAAGCATACAAGATGTGAACATACACGATCAGTATGCATTCTTATGCTAGGTTGCACAGATGTGAATAAATCAAAATGAGGACTGTGTTCTGAGAACATGTTATAAATGAGACAATGCTGGAGGAGACGCATTTACATAATTTACATGTATGCACCTATAATCCTCACACAAGGAACTTTACTAACTTAAAACAGGATGAAAAAAAGTTTAATTCCTATTTTAAGCTTGAAATGTGTATACATCTACATTTGTAAAATGTACAAATGTACATGTAGTAAGGTAAGGGTAATGCTATAAAATATACAATGTAGATAGGTATCATGTTCCACAGGGTTAGCAAGTGCTTCCTGAAAGTACTACATGTATAGTGACAGAATCAACAATAAACCTAATGTTTGGAAAAACATTGCTGGACACCAAACAGCAGGTGCCACATTCACATCCTTGTGACGTTTTTTTTAGGCAAGATTACAGTACCATCACACATACATGTACAATCATGTTTTATATGATGTGATGTTACCATCTAAACATATCCATCATTTATCCCATGTAGTTGTCATCAACATATGCACATACTTGTCAGCTGTAAACTTTCAAGCCAGTTCATGCACGCTAACTGGGGAACCAATTCTCATATATTTACTCTATTTTCCCTTATCACCACATTCCATGACTTGAACTTCAGTGTATCCAATAGCTAACTTTACATGAAAATGGTTGATATGACAAAATGACCACATCTAACCCAGTGTTGGTTTAAAATTATAATCATGAAAATTAATTCACCTCCAAATTGCTTGAGGCATCAAAAAAATCAAGTAAAATATTTGTAATAGTTTCTGCAGTTGTTGACAGTGAAGATGTGCAAGATAAATGTGGTGCATCGCATCATTTCAAAATCAAAATTGTTATTAAAGATAAAAAATTATTGATATTTCAGGGTCATTTAGAAATTGAAAAGGTTCAGCTGAAGCTGATTTACACCATATCATCACACTGATTCATAAAGTTTTAAACTTTTAAGTTCAGAAATGTTGGGAAAAATCCAAAAGTTTTGGAATCTCAGGATATGCCTGTCAGGTTGGAGTGAAGACCAGACAATGTGAATGATGGTGTTGATGATCAGAAAGAAACAGGTGAACATTTCCAATGCCCTTCTGCTCTGGTGGTAATCCCAAAAGTTTATGCCGAGCAGGCAAACAATGCCTTATCATTGCACGCTCCATAATATATGAATAAAGAGAAATTAAAAATCTAATGGTCGTTAACTTCTTCAGTAAGTTTCCCTGTCTGGCCATCAGTAAAATTCCCAGGTCTCTTTAGGTGGCTTTTATTAAGCCACTAATTGAGACAGGGCTGATCTGCTCTCACAGGTGAGTGCCGTACCTTTCATTATGACGACCATGCCATCCTCTTTGCTGTGGTCGATCTTCCAGAAGGCATAGCAAGAGAGACGAATCTCTGGCCTGCAGCGGACTGTCTTGTTGTCTGCCAGAATGTCCCCGTCTGCCGCCGATGGCTTGTCCGGCCTGTGGCCTGCCCCTCCTGCGTACACCATGTTGTACTCATGTGCACAGTAGACAGGGGATGGTGAAACAGGAGGCTCTGAAACAGGTGAAGGATACAGCCATGAATAAACTTAGAGTACAAAGGTTGGTGGATAAACATGTAAATGAAACACTGAAAAAGAACATTTAAATGTTAACACAAGTTACAGCAAAACAAAGCCATTAAAGTTTCATTCACACCTTCTGTCAGTCCCTTTTTTTATATTTCCTACAAATGTAGCTTGCCAAGATGCATGTGTATTGGTTTCCAAGTATACATGTTTGTGTGCATTAGCTATGAAAAACTGCTGTACAGCAATACAGAACTACTTCTAGAATTATAAAATACCATGCAATGCAGTTAACACCCCAAGTGCCAAGACCCATTATGAAGAAATAACCCAGATAAGACTTTAGGGGGGAGACTAGTCACTACAAGTAATAAAATAGGAGAGGTTGTGCCCCTCTACATACATTTACATGTCTATCGCAAAGCCTTCAGGCAAGGTTCCTGTTCTTATCTGGTACTTTTATGGAGATACCGAGAGGACAAGATACATGTATTATCCTCCTTAATGGAGACTGACACAGGACCAGATGGAAATTTGACAAACCTGTACACAAGTGTAAGTGGACAATAGAATACAAATATACCACTGTTCATGTATCAAGTTAGAAGTTTCAGATTCCACTCATCTTAACTTAAGCACGTGATATTATACATTTGTTTTCTGATAAAATTTAAGATTAGGAAAATATTTATTTATTTATTTATTTCATTGGTGTTTTATGTTGAACTCAAGACTATTTCACTTATACAACAGCGGGCAGGATTATGATGGGAGGAAACTGTGCGGGGAAACCCACAACCATCCGCAGGTTGCTCTTAGCATGAGAGGGACTTGAACTCATAGAAACCTCAATGGTGGGGGGCTCCTGGGTCATTGTGCCGTGCTGGTGTGCTAACCTTCTTGGCTGCGGAGGCTTCTTTTGGGAATTGGCCTCGTGATTATTAACTTGGAATGCCTTTTTGGTTGACGGCTGGTATGTGAATGCCTGTTTCGATGCCTAGATATGTAGCGATCTGTCATCTCACTGGCACCTCAGTGACAAACACATCTAATTTAGTCTTTTTATTTTACTATTGATGAACAGCATATTCAACAAGGATATTTCACTCCAAGTGCAACCATCAGCTTAATGGGTAAAGAAGTTGGATTGAGTCATATCTGAAAAACCTGTATGTTTCACCAGGTACTTTAAACTGCAGTCAAACCAGATGTCGCTGGATTCAAGTCATCAGGTGACCCTCACTTTTCACTCGTCAGAAGGGCCAATCATTTATCAGCTCAGCTCACTTAGAAATGCTTTGTTGAAATACTGCTGGCACCTCAAGTTCTAAACTCTACATGCGCATGCAGATCAACTTGCTGTCCAAACCCTATTAATCACAAGAATGTGCATGTACTGTTAAACATGCAACATTTGTTTTTTTTTATATCAAACTTCTAATTCTGCATCAGAAATTAAAAATAGGCAATTAAACCTTTGAAACCTCTGCCATATATATAATATGTATAAAATTTAAACAAAACTGTGATACACTCAGAATTTGGATAATGAAAAGGGGAGAGAACTTTTGTTCCACCAATAATATAAAAAGGTAAATTATATATTTCATACATACGTCATGTTATTCATACACAGCTACTGTCAAAGGCTGGATAAAAAATCATGCTACTAAATGACTCATGTGAGCTACAAATTTAGTTTTATAGTAACTTTTTACATATTTACTGTTTATACACAAACATACATTTGTTCAATATTGGCGTGTTATCATGAGAGCTTAAGGGAAGGCCATGCATGTCCTACAGACTGAACAAGTTTGTACATGTACTAATCTGTGTTTATCCCCAAAAAATCAAGAACTCTTGAAAAGCTTAACACAATGATGGTCAAATGTGTGAGAAATTTGCCACTGGCAAGTAAATGATCAGCTTTCCCACTGACTTGCATATGGAGCCATTTTGGTACATTCACAAATTAAGTACATGTATATATTAAATACAATTATACACAAAGAATCCTTTAAAGTAAATGGCGACACTCAGGGATTATTTTTAGGAAAAGTCTTGTTCAAAAGGATTGGATACTGGATACTACATCTAGATAAGTAACCATGAATCAAACTCACTATTAAAATACAGTCAACACATGTAGTTACAGGTCGTCTAGTCTCCAAACTGCCAAATTTCACCAAAAAAAAAAAAAAATCTTACAATAATATATTACATGTACAATATACAAATTAGATAGAGATGATATGTATATATGTTTTATTCATTGACAAGAGTGATGAATGTGTAGTCTACATATCATTCCATTAATGGACACAACAAAGCCAGGTAATATACTGTTCATACATGTAGATCAATGTCTGCCCTGTGACAGGCCTTTGGTGTCCATGGCCGGTGTTGAACTTGAATCTTGTATACAAGCAGCTGGAAAATACCCACTCCACTACTTGGGTTACCATTGAACTGTACCCTGCTCCCTATAGTGGTATGATAATGTTTTATTCCTACAGCAAGTGTTGGTATCATAAATGTATTTCTCACACCAACCATCCAGAATCCCTTTAATTCCCTTTAACACTGTGTGCGACTGTGTAGCCATGCCTAGGCTATGCCTAGCCTTAGCTGAATTTTAAGTATTTTATTTACAGGAAAAGAAAACTTCAAAAAATAACACTATAGGCTGAAAAGAGCATATTTTTTTCGTATCTGGTGGTGCATGCTGCATAATTTTGCGATTTTCCTTCGCCATACCGGTAAAGCTTGAAAAAGGCAAAGTTGGCATAAATCGCTGAGTCCATCGCCTCCTCCAACTTTAACACCCTGTAATTTATGCTGAAGGTGTGTTGCCGCTAAGCCAGTGAGAGTCGTTAAAACTGCTGGCTTGTTCGTGTAAACTCGGAACCTACGTCCAACATTCCGGTTTCCCGATCGTCAAGCGGAAAACAAACTGTACTGTTCGCTATCTTCTGGGAACAAGAGTTCTACCGGAAATGTACGAACTGCACTTCATCAGTTTCCAACAGCAATTTTCCTCCTAACACAGAAGGCTTCAGGACTAGTTCTAAGGCAAAATGGAGTTGCCCACAATGACTTTTGGCACTGACTTTGTTTATAATTTATCAACTTGAGGTACATGGGATCAGGCATGCAGCTGCGAGGAAATGCTACTCTTTTCATTTGTTTGATATTTACATTTTCTTCTCCTTTAAGTGTGACAAAGGCTTCAGGTTTCAACCCAGAAAACCTTGTGTTGACTGTCAGCCAATCAACATTGATTCTGTATACCTTTAAGTACATGTAGGTCATGGTATGACAATTAATGATAAATGTTACACACATATTGGTGATGATACAATAATTACATGCCAGTTGTATGATAATGTTTATTTATTTATTTATTTGATTGGTGTTTTACGCCGTACTCAAGAATATTTCACTTATACGACGGCGGCCAGCATTATGGTGGGTGGAAACCGGGCACAGCCTGGGGGAAACCCACAACCATTTGCAGGTTGCTGACAGACCTTCCCACATACAGCCAGAGTATAATAATGTTTATAGTAAGTGGTTGATACCATTACCATAGAGGTACATACATGTGCACTGTATGATATGATCTCATTCCATGATATGGTGATCATGTACATGATTCACACACAGATGCTGAAATCAGTGTGCTACAGATACGTGCATGTTACGTGTACATGTACTGTTCCACACAACAAATACAATAATGGCAATGTTTCACACAGCTGGTTAGTATAATAATCATTCATTACCATATCCAAAATAGTGATGGTGTGAATTAGGATATGATATATATGATATGATAATGTCATTATCTGACTGATATGGATTGATATATTCTTGAATGACTTGATAATGATGTCAAAACTGACCTGGGAAGTTCGACACTTGTCTACCTTTGCACTAAAAACTAGTAGTATAAACAATATGGGTCACATATGATATACACCCCTATTCAAAACAGTGCTTGATCTCAGGCCCTGCTCCTGGAGTTCTGACAGTGAGATCCAAGCTTCCTCACCCTGCATTATGGGACTTCTGACATCCCCAGCCTATTAACATTGAGCCGGATAATACATTCTCCTTAGGAGCTCATTACCCACATGCTGGAGCTGAACATAAGCATAGATGTTTGGCAAACTTTTGTTTTTTTTACGGGTGACTTGTGCAGCTGCAAGCTTACAGCATATGCATGCTTTATAACACAAGCCTTTCCTAGATGTGTACACAACCGTATGGATCCATACATGCAGACAGGGTACATGTACATCTTGTAACTACTCAGTATGTATGTGCATGTATGTATGCCTGGGGTTTAACGTTGTGCCTAACAATTTTTTCAGTCAAGGAGACAGGGAGCCATTAGATGTGTGTACATATACTGTGTCTACAGGGCGAGTCCATACTGCCAAAGTGCTGTCATCATTGAAGTATCATGCTGAAGACACCATACATGACACCCCAGACACCAGTCATGACACCCCACCCACTCACATTATACTGACACCAAGCCAACCAGTCCTGTTTCCTTGTCCAAAGTTGACCTTGATCTCTAACTTGCCATGGTGAAATCATCTGTCTAGTTTCAATTCAATACAATAAAAGGTTTTTTGGGAAAAAATGGAAAACTGTTTTATGATGAACAAACAGAAGCCAAGGATAAAAAGCTATAGCATTTATCAGTTACATGTATCTATCTACAAAGCCTACAGTAAAGAGATTTATAGTAGTACTGAAATTTATGAAAGTTTCTTAACCTGTAATTTACAAGGTCAGGAGTTTCCTACATGTACATACACTGTACATGAGGACATCTAGCTCTACAATGTACTGGCAACCAACATTTTGTACATGTACACAGTATATTTGTGTAACTTTATGTTGCCACTGTTCATAACATTTAGAAAGAGATAATGTAAAGGAAAATGCATCCTTTAAATGACTACTCACAGATGTAACAAAAGAGGTGTGAATGTACCTGTAACAGCTACAATATTGTATTGGCTGCACGGTATGCTATGTCTACTCAGAGGTCTATACAATGTGGCAGTCCAGAGTGGTGATAAATGCTTGTGCGGAAACAAGATCTACAGCTAACACCTAGGATAAATAGCATGCTGCACTTTCTGAGTCCCTATATCCTTGGTTGAAGGATTGAAATTCAAGCTTAACAGGAACTATATCCTTCTTGTGGCTTGTGTTTCTTTGCTAATAATGTCCATTTTAATACAAGACATACATGTACCTTACTTCATGGCAGCAAGCAGTTTTATATTAAGTCACATTGTTTGTCTCCATGTCCATTGGTTGGTCAAACTTTGAGGCATTCTATCTTGACCTATATCCATATAAGCCCTCCACTCCACCTGGAGCTCGAGGACAAGAAAACTTTTCCTTTTTTCAGGGCCTTCATTATAACTATTGTGGGACTGCGCATGTTTTCTCTTCTCATCAGTGTTTTATGGAGTAAACCTACACAACTGAGAAGAAATGTTCCCTTCTCCGGTGGTATGTCACTGGGTGGATATAGGTCAAAATAGTAGATGAGACACATAAATTTTTATCAACTTGTGATTTTTAAATTTATCATTCTTCCTTCACAGGGGTTAGTTGAACAGCTTCACATACATGTATGTACCTGTACAGAATCAAAGTCTGATGTTCACAATGAGCTATATTTCACATGGCTATAAATAGGTTTTGTCATTTCAAGGATAATATATTTATGTCATACCCGCCATATGAACAATGTATATAAAATACCCATGGTAAAAAATGTTTCCACCATTCATCTGTGGAGATTTTAAACAAGAGGACAATGTACATTCCACTGTTTTGATATGTATATTATTTGAAAAAAAAAAAAAAAGGTGAATAAAAGGGATCAGTATTTAGCTGGAATGTTGGTAACTGTTCATCTTTCACCATCAAAGATAGGGCAGACGTACATGTACACTGTATGAATTTACATGAACAATAAGCTATAAATATAGACTATTTCCAGACTGTAAGGAAGTAGGATTTTGATCAGGGATACATGTAGCTGAAAGTTAAAGCCAGAGCTATGGGAATTGCGACAGGAATTGTTCCAACCTTGGTTCTTTTCCTCAGCCACACACTTAATACTACTACTGTCTGCCAGGAAACAAGGTTTGGGATATTGTGAAAAGGTCATAAATAGATCAATCCGAACATTTCCTTGTTAAATATTCATCCTGAAAAGAATGACATGTACCTGTCATCGCCAAACTCTCATTCATAGTTTATTTGATTTGTTGGAGAAAATAACATTCACAGCTGGTGATGCTGAGGTGTTCTATAGAAATAACACTAGGACAGCTTGTATTATTAACAAGAAACTGTCTGGAGTACATGCTGATTCACAGATAAAATCCAACCTGGATTCTTACCCCAATACCCCACATGATCATCCAGCTCTCAGATAGGTCAGATGTTTTTATAATGTCAACAATTTCAAGGTAAAAAAATGAGAACAAAGACTGGCAGAAATGAACTGGATTTGAACCGGTGACAGCTTGGGGCGATGTTCTTTGGGGCTGTGGTGAAAGACAGTGAAAAGAAAAAAAAATCATTGCTCTTACATAGAATACAGGTCTTGTATCCAGCACTCTACAGTGAACAGGTTTCATGCAGTCTAGCACAAAGCTCCTGTGTTTTTTGAACCGAGGTTTTGTCACTTTGGTATGTATGTACACTGAGGGGTTTACATCATACTTTGTGATGGTTTTTTCTTCCTAATCTTAGAAACATACATAACATAAGTACAAAAATAATTCTTACAGATCTGTAATCCTGACGTCAAGCAGTAATAGACACTGTGTTATTTAATCATTATGAGCAGTTTTTAGACTTGACCAAGATTTTGAACAATATAAGAATGGCGATCCACCAAAAACTTGCAAGTGAAATTTCATCCAAACATCATTAGCTGATTTAGGGAAAAAGATGGTTTAAGCTTATCAATAAAATTCAAAATGGCTGCTAAATCATGTGACTGGCCTAACAGCACAAAACGTCAAAAGCTGATTAAATACGTTCACTCTTAAAAATGTAAGGTTTGTTTTTTCTACCTGTAGCAGTTTTGGAGATTTTGCAATTTTACAAGCTGACTATGAATAAAAATAACAAGTTTTTAAACACATTTTAATGGCAAAACTATCAGTTGTAACTTCGCGGTTCTATCAGTCAAAAAGGGAGATCAGTAGCTGATTTATCTACTGACCCAGTTTCAGCTTTATAGCTATTTCAGTGTCACGTGACATTTGAAAAATGACAGTAAAATGAGTTTTAATTGCAATTTAAAGAAAAACTATACATTGTAGGAAGAAACTACGGTTGTCAAACTACATCTAACTGCTATCGTGTTTCTTCAAAATTCAACCACAGGTCATCACCTGACTACGACAACCAATAGCAAGCTTCCACATATCTTGACTGATTTGCATACAGTTTTCAATCCTGATACCCACAGCAGTCTTGCACATGTATATCAATTTTCAATGCAATCGGATCTGCGGTTCTGGAGAAGAAGCTTTTTTTAGATTTCCATACTGCTCCAATATGGCCGAAAAATGGGTCACAAGTGGGTAAAGTTTTATACTCCAGCAGGTAGCCCAAACGATTTGGTAACGAACATGTGTACAAAGTTAACAGCTGTGACACGTAGTTTTCTTGCAAAACAAAAAAAAACAGTTGTCAGAAAAGAAGAAAAATAATCTGTAGTGAGAACAAGTCTTGCAAGCGAGCCTACTACAAATCCGAACAATTTCAATAGGTGTCCCAGCACAGAGTGCTAGGCCACCTAATTATTAATTGCCTACATATGACACATGAAACATGCTACAGACTTTTGAGCCCAAAAATCAAAAAGGTTTTACTATTTGACAACCACAGCCACCAACTAATTTTTGCTGAGTTTTAAGAGCCTTACATCAAGGCATTTTGTACAATTTTGGACACGTTTGAAGAAATGAGTACACACAGATTGCTGGAATAATGTAGGCCTTGTATCAACCCATTCACACACAACCCTACATGTGCAACATCATCCAATGGGCTTCTCCATCCTCTCAACCAGCTACTGTTATGCAAGTCATGCAAATCTAGCAATTCCTAAACAGCACTGCCCAATATACCAGTGATTTCAATAACACAAGAAATAATTATCATGAATGGTCATAGTTGCCAGGCATTGTTAAAGAAGTTGGTAGAGGGCACTGTTGGTTTATGAGGTACAAAATCTGCCTCCCTATTACATGTATTTGTAGGGCAAGGGATCGTCATTAGCCCTGCTGCCAATATATGTACTGAAAGTGTACACCATTACACTACCAAACACAACACTGTTATTACCACTAACTGAAAGATAAGAAAAATAACAGGGTACATAGCGCTGGAAGCCATTATGAAATATAAATGTAAAAGCATACATGAACACACTCGTAATTGGACAGCTCTTAATCAAGTTTTATGTGTTCCAGCACTTGATCTGACAATTGTTTTCGCTTGAAACACTATTAATACAAATGTGACATCTGAGCCGGGCTAATCAGGTGCTCATATGCAGCACAGCAGGGAGAGTCCTGATGCTGTCCATAACATGCCTGAATCAACCAGGCCCGTTTTGTACATGAAATATTACCATATCACAGTATGGTAACCTGATAGAGGGGGTGGTGTTATCGGTGTTATTCCAGAAACGCACTGGCCAGCCAGCCTGGGAGTCTCTCAGTCAGCCCTACCAGGCTGCCTCTAACCTAAACACACACAAACCCTGTTTATGGTTCAGTCTCTGCTCTTGCATTCAAACTTTAGAAGACAGTTTTTGCTGGACAATCAGGGTTTTGTTCCTGTTTGAATCTCACTTTTTTATCACCAGGGATGGAGAGGAATGGTAATGGTTGGCATGACCAAAGATAAACAATTTTTATTTGGAAGGGGCATGTCAGCAGAAGCTAGAATTTCTCCAGTCCATCAGATAAGTGATGCACTGTGAGGCAGTCCTAGAGCTTGTCACAGTCAATGGCTTACCAGTTACATGATGTTCTCAGGCACAGAAATATAAGCAATCCATGTTTTTACATTTATTTACATATGCTTCTTCAACAATCCCATTTCACTTTTACGGAGAAAGCTGGCTGATGCAGACATTTTAGTGACAGCCAATCCAGCTAAGGTCTGGATTGAGGTACCAATTCTACTTCCACTCTCTGTATACATGTAGTTCATTCACAATCCTTTAAAACACTTAAAAATTTATCGCACAATCTACAAAAATGAACACTCTGTCAATACATAATGGCAAAGTTCCTATTTTGGAATGGTCAGAACACGAGTACCTGCCATGGCCACTAGATGTCACCACATATACATAATAGCATACTGCTAGCTTCATCTTAACTCAAAACAATGTGCCTGATGATCTTTAGACAACGCAACGATAAAGGAATATGGGGCCCCCTAAAGAGCAGACACGACTGGATGGAATGGATAACGCTCTCTTGTGTACCACTCCACTATTTGAATGACTTACAAAGCCTTGTTTAATTCTCAGCACTGGAAGTCTGTTTAACTAACAAATGGCATCATCACCTTTCTGTCACACCTTTCCCCCAGCATCACTCGTCAGACTGTCAACTGATAACATGCACCTGTGAGACGCCACTTAAAACAGACTCTCTGACAGCTGATTGCCTTCCAGCTTATTTATGCCATAAAATCAACAGGTGTCGCTGCCATTAAGCACACAATGCCGCATCTAGACAGACAGCTCATTAAGCTGATAATTATGTGACAGGGACATGAGTCAGGGGTTAGGCCATGGAGGGGCAGAGGTTGAAACTATATTTCAACGTGAGTTTAACATTTTACCAGCTACACATTTTCCTTGAATCTGACTGATTCATCCAATTTACAAGGCCACTTAAGAGCTATTATGAAGTTTGATTAATTTGTTATCAAACAAACTCAAACGCCAGCACCAAAACTATCATCTTAAGGCATTAACATGTGCTTATGAAAGTGAGTTTTTATATCCCATACAAAACTATACGTGAACTGCATACTCCTTACAGCGCATGCGTTGCTCTCTACCTTCGCTTTACATCACTGTGACCAATAGACAAGATTGATCTTTGTAGACTGTGCACTGCACGTAGGTTTATTTACACTTGGCCTAAACACTGATGCCCTTGCGCAGGACTATTTAATCAGCACTCAACAATAAAACAGTTTCAGTTGTTGGTTAGAATCATGTACACACTTTGCATACAGAGAATGCTTCTGTATAATGTATAATTAGAAACATGCACAGAGTTTTTGTGTTTTCTGACATCACTTCACGCCTGACCACTGGTTAACCCCAGTGACCTCGGATTTTCGAAATGAAATTTTTTAACAAAAATTCTGAGGCGTAATATTCTTCACTTGGCACGGAAACATAATCTTTGTTTCACAGTTCCTTTTCATGTATCCTTCAATTTTCAACAAGCGTGGTTCCACAAGGGAGGTAACTCACTTTTTGATTTCACTCACAGTTTTTGCATGGCATATTTATATAAATAGAGAAATAATTACAAATGGCTTTTTTAATTAATTATGCCACTGAAAACAATCTATACATGTGACGTATACATACATGTATACTATACATGTAGGACATTGTCAGCATTTTCTCTTATTCAAGGTCGGTTTTGAGGCTCTTTTTTATTCTTGCACAAGCTGTAGGTAAACGTAATTTGCAAGCTATCAGTTTTTATCAGAAAAAGTCTTTTAATTCTTCTCAAAAAATCAATTAACACGTGAAACGGTGAAGTTAATATTTATAAAAAATCTACAGACAATTACACAATACAACATAATATTTGCCTTGGTTTGTCAAAAAATTTCTTAACTCCACCTCATATTCCACCTTATCAGTAAAAAGTTTCTAAACCCAATTTAGTCACTGCCCAAAACACTATGTATCCCCGTGGTTACACTGAAGCGTTTCTACATTGTGTTCACCCGTGGTGCATTCAGGCGCGGTTTCAGCATTTCAATCCCCTCTTTTTGGTGTTATCTGGACATTACCAGTATAGTATACATGTAGCCTTAGTATGTGGTAATAAGTATGAAGAATTACTGTGTGAAACTACATGTATGAGCCAATCATTACAGTAGCCAGTACAGACACTTAACATATATTCCACATCAGAATCTTGCAACGTACAGCTGTCATACACATGGCTGGAGATTCATGGTTGTAGCTGAATACCTCATATTTCTTTACCAGAACTAATTTGAGTCAGTCAAATGGATTGTCTCATTGAAGGTTATCACACCTTACAATACTGCTTGACAAGCATTTTTAATTTTTTTTTTATTATTTCAAATCACAATGCAGCTCTGCAAAAATGAAATTTTGTGTTGGGAAACTTTGTCTTTTACTTGCTAACAGTTTCTGATTTATATCTACCATTTTCTTTTATTAAATTCATATGCCTTGATCCCAAACAGACATCTTCTCTATTGTCTTATAAGTATGAAAACAAAATGTACTCACACATGTACTTAAGAAGACTGTTCCAGCCTACCTCATTATTTCCAGGCCCGTACAAGTATGTACGTTCTTAATTTCAATGAATTCACATTTAACAAGTGTCACAGACCCATACTGATGTCCTGATTTCTCATACATAATATGTATAAATCCTTAAACCTTTTGCACAAAGTATCAACTAATGCAAGACATCCAAAAAAGCAGATTCATGTTTCATAACTCAACTAATGAATATAACAAATCTTAACTATGCTGGCAATATACATGTACATGTAGAAGATAGCATCAAACTTGGTTTTTGTTATTCAAGAACTGTATTTGGCAATCTTTACATTTATTATTGCCTGGAATAAGTAATATAATGCTACGACCAAATTCAATATTCAGATTCAGAATTTGGAACCATGTTTGTTATTTGAATTCATATCGGCAGAAACATGTTTTCCTGAATATGGTGCTACAACATTGTTCGTTATTTCTGATCTCAGGTAAGACCTTTTCTCCAATATCAAGCTACCACATATTTCATAATTCGGTTTTCAATAACGTAGAACACTATGCTGGCTCAACATCGGTGTTATCACATTATTCAGATCTCAAATAAATCCTTTTCTGGAATTTTGGTTATTGGGATCGTCAATAACATGTTGCCTCAAATAGGGCGTTCACGTGTTATTCGTTTTTTGCATCACAAATAATAAATGATGTTCACTATTTGACTTTCCAATAAGAAGTTTACACCACTGCAAACATCTATTGAAAAGAAAATAAACAATTACTAAAAAGTGAATAACCAAAAGCATGCTAGCACTATATTCCAGGAAACTTTACTTATGTTATTATCTGACATCCAATTAAATGGCTAATGCGCTATCACCATATTCGAGCCAGCACAATACGGCAGAGCCAAATAATGAAAAACGTTGTAGTACAATATTCAAGAACACTTCTTATTTGACATTCAAATAACGAATAACATGCAGGCATCATAATAGAGCCAACATGATAGTTAAGATACACAGATATGTGTGAACCCAGATAACAAACCTGGTGTGATCAGTATTAAGATACAGGAAACTGATAATGCGACATACAGACCTTCTGATAATGCCAGGTAAAGACATGCAATACATGCATTTGAGAATATGCACTTGCAACAACTATGGGCAATATTCTGAGAAGTATTCCTAGAGGTCAAAATTTCAAGCTTGTCGGGGTAATGACCTCAAAAAAAAAAAAAACTCATCCAATATAATTCAAAGGTGTGAAATAAAGTGAATTCCATTTACGGATTATTGTAAACCAGCATGGAAATGGATAAGACACCTGTTATTAATGTGTTGGAAATTATGAACATTTGATGATACAAAATCATCTTTGTGATCACCTGAGCTTAATGTAAGATCATCATGTTTTATTTTTAACAATTAAAAACAAGTTAATGACCAAACACATGTATGCTGACCCCTGATACCTCAAAATATGCTTAACAAAAGAAAAGTTGAACATATGTAAAGGTTGAAGAAATAGGGTATTAACCACTGAGCCTGCCAAATGCCTCTCAAAATCACTTCCCTCATGCTGCACTAAGGCTTCAGGCAAAACAGCTGATACATATATTTGTTATGTAGATAAAAATCTGATTTGAACCCTAATCGACCCACATGAAAACAGTACTCAGTGGATGCATGCAAAGATTTGCTTGTTTAGTCTAATGGTCATTGGAAGCACCCTAAAAATTACAGTTGCATAACTTGAAAGCAAGGCAAGTAAGAAAATGTAGACACTGCACATCCACAACAAATTGTCTTGCTCTGGGCAAAACTGCTGGGTAATGTGAAGTTGTAATGCATCGTACACTTACTCTGCCAAAACAATTAAGACATTAGACAACCAGGTGCAGAAAGCATAGCAGAAAGGTAAGATTACATACACCTGTAGTCTTATCCCCCCTACTGTTGACTATAGGTCTGGTCCGATCTGATTATTGCTAGACTGCCGACTGCAGTGCAGACGTCTACAGTCAGCCTCTGTTAGGACAACCCTTTTCTGGGTCACCGTGTCTATAGGCTCGGCTGTTCAGTGTATTGAAACAGCAGCGCTACCCCAAACATGATAGGATAACCCGACCTGTAAACCATCCTTACATTCTGCTCAAATATACCCAACTTTTACCACTTATGGGGTACCGAATAATGTTATAGCCGTTGGTTCAGTTTTCCGTCATCTGTATAACTCGTCTGAAAGCTGGAGAGCTGTGTATATTATGCACATGCACATGCACAGATGTGTAAATTCTGAGGCTCTTTTGTAATGAATAATAATCTGCAGCTGAAAGCCTAAAACTGAGACCTGGATTGGTAAAATTTTCTGTTCTTTCAACTATTGTTTGGAGTTACATGGAGTTAGGAAACTACATGTATGGCAGAACTGCTTTATGATAGGCCTACACGTGTATGCCTGCAATTAAGGGAAGAAAATGCAGTTGACTTTATAACGGTCCTTTATTTAGGCTTATATTTCTGTTAATTAATATAACTATTACAAATTGTGTCGCGGTCAGGTTAACGTTCGAGTTTTATGGGCACTCAGTGTGACAAATGGTGAGGTCATATTGCCTGGCAAGCTCAGTCGGTCCCTACTCTGCGAGAAAGACGACCGGCCGTTCGGTTACGCAAGAGTCGGTAAGCACCTGCTGAAAGCGGGCTTAAACCGGGTTAGTACTTCATGCCAGCGGACATGGCCAGTTGTAAGCTGACCATGGAGATTAGCACTACATCAATACTCACCTTCATAAGCTGCCGACACCAGCAGAACACCGAGAGCGAAGAAACAGCCCGCTAACTGCATACCGACTCCCCCCAGTCGAGCTCACTATTACAGTTAGTTAATCGTACGACTCAACCAATATGGCGCAGTTAATTTCAGGACTGCTCGGCTGCGGAGAGATCTGGCTTCGGCTTGTCCCAAATTAGAGGCATTCTAGCATGTTGACAGCTTATAGTTTACATCAGTTATCTGACTATTGTCATAAGCGAACCTGGTAATTAGTGGTGAGGGCTGTGATGACATAACTGGCTTGTCCTCGCATGTTATGCCGGACCTCACAGTTCCCACAAAACGACCCAACAGAAATGGCCTGTCAGACAGAGCCCACTGAACGGACGAGTCCATTATGGAGACGGGGTCAAAACACAGTGACGCCAGACTATCAGACAAGCTACTCAGTTTAGGCGCTTAGCCGAAACGGTTGACTGCCGGAGCGATTTCTCAACCGATTTACGGAATTTCTTACCCTTTACATCCTTCGTAATTAGTTCGAATTTGTTGCTTTGCTTAATTAAAGATGGTCTTTCTATAGGCCTACCGATACCCAAGACAACAGTAAGCTGCACCGCTTGCTGCGCTGACTGCTACATCTGCACGCTGAACATCTGTGTTGCGGAAAACAATACAGAAAATTGATATATAGAAAGTAAGCTGTATTGTCTTCGTTACCAGGTATATATGAATGCGAAATAAAGACAAAAAAGCATTTGAACAAAAATTAGGTAATCGTTATTAAAAGCATTGCATGGCTATAATATCCGAAGTTAGTAAGCCCAGATATTTCTCTATACAGCCAAGCCTACGTGACGTGTGCACTACATGCCTACACACTAGGCTGAAAGCGGCTGGAAACAATTCACCATATCCGGTAGCACAAAAATACATAAGCAAACCGTGCATAATCGTATATGGCATTTATACACCAGAATAACTGGGTGATGCAACAAATATTGGAAACATAATCGAGTATTACAGTGTATAACTGGATGTGAAACTCAATCTTGGTTTATCATTTTTATCGTGGTTTTAAAGCCAGCCAGATTACTCTGGTAGAAGCTTGGACCAGGGCGCCGAGAAATACAGAAACGCCCACACAATGCAGCAATTGTAATATCATAACTTAATGGGAAAAATTTTTGAATCCACGCGACACACCTTTATCTTCATCGGAGTGAACGAAGAGTTGGTAATGTAATGTGCATATAGACCTAACTGTCTTTCATGCAGTATCGTTCGGTGACAAACTGAGATACATTATGTAGAATTTTCACATGCCTCAATGGCTCTCGGGACTTCGTTGTGAATAAACGGTTATGCACCCCTCTATACCACAGTAGGCCTATCGGGAATGATACAGATTTATGTTGGCCTATTAAATTGGACGTTTGCCCATTGTTGGCCTACGTAATTGTTTTGATTGTAACCTTTGGTCTGTTTGCATGGGAGCTGTCATCAATCAAATGCAAACACAACCTGTATACATGTATATATATTCCACGAACAGCACATTAGGTGCCAATTTCCTTTAGCATGTATGATGATGTGTAGGTCATCATGTATACGCATGCAGTCAAACCTAGAGAGCAAGGAAGGAACTATTCCATATCAGCGTAAAATTGGTGAAAATATATGCATGTCGAACTCCAGCAGAAGATTTTTTGCTTCTAATAATTTAATAATTAAAGGAATAGAAATAGCCATAGCCAACGTCCTACCAGTATGGCACTCTATCTATCTCCGTGGCCGACGGGGTTAGCACGCCAGCGAGGCGTATGACCCAGAAACTTCTCACCAATGCGGTCACTGTGAGTTCAATTCCAGCCCGTGCTTCATGGGTTTTTCTCCGGTCGTACGTGGGAAGATCTTGCAGCAACCTGCGGATGGTCGTGAGTTTCCTTCCACCATAATGATGGCCGCCGTCATATAAGTGAAATATTCTTGAGTACAGCGTAAAACGCCAGCCAAATAAATAAACCGATGGGAGCGAGTCGTGGCCAAGTGTAGAGGTGCACTTATTCTGGGTACATGTAGGTCATATGAACAACTGGTTCAATCCCGACTCTGCAATGAACAAAAAATTCCAACATTCCCCTACTCTCACTAACCTTTATGTCAATAAACACCATATATACCAGTGTTGCTCTGAACCACTCAAATGGGCTTTTATTACCATCGACTCATGTATTTATTTATTTATTTGATTGGTGTTTTACGCCGTACTCAAGAATATTTCACTTATACGATGGCGGTCAGCATTATGGTGGAAGGAAACCGGGCAGAGCCCGGGGGTAACCCTCGACCATCCACAGGTTGCTGCAGACCTTCCCACTTACGGCCGGAGAGGAAGCCGCATTGGTGTCGACTCATGTAAGACATGACCTTACGCCCTTGTAGCTGACTCCTCACCAGCTTATTAATAATGAAACACGCGATTGCATGGAGGAAGCGACATAAGATTAAATGAATCATTATTCATTTCATGACTGATATATACGTGCTGATTTGTCTTGTGGCAAAAAGAGTCTAGATGCATTATTCAGGAAGATCAATATACTACCTGTTGAAATTGAAACCATTGGCCGTGTTGAGAGCATGTAGGCCTATGCTACTTCAGGACAAACAGATTTCAGGGACACTCATCACATGCATGGCTATGGCGGGAGGAAAATCTCTGTGTACAGTTTGTCTTTGTCACCTCTATCCGCATTACAATGTCAAAGGCGTCTTATCAAGTCACGGCCAAAATGATTATCTCATAGATCAGAGTTGCAGAACACGCACGATCGAAGAACTTTGCGCCATGAAGGATTTGTGGGAGGCTGCACACGTCCAACAGGGTTGGAATTCTTGAATTCATGTATCTATAGAAACATCATGTATATTTTTAGATATACACTGTCTGCATGGATTAAGATTTATTTATTTATTTGATTGGTGATATACACCGTACTCAAGAATATTTCACTCATACGACGGCGGCCAGCATTAAGGTGGGAGAAACCGGGCAGAGCCCGGCGGAAACCCACGACCATCCGCAGGTTGCTGTCAGACCTTCTCACTTACGGTCGGAGAGGAAGCCAGCATGAGTAGGGCTTAACTCACAGCGACCGCATTGGTGAGAGGCTCCTGGGCTAGCGCGCTAACTGACTGAGCCACGGAGGCTCGCTGCATGGATTAAGAGATTTTCCTTCTATAAACAATATATAAGGAAGGAAATTAATCCGTCTATATACACACGACATTGTTTAGGTGTGGCTGGTTAAAAAATCAAGATGTTACTAAAAGAAAGTTAAAATGTGAAGTAAGGTTCATCATACAGACAACTCAAAACTATGTGTAAAATGCTTTCGTTTATTTTTTTAGATTTTTTAAGAGAGTGTTGAAAGGCATTCAAATATGAATTCTATGGTGGGCTGAACGAGCCATAATGGCTGTATTTAGGAACTCTAAAGTCAGATCATCTTTTTTTCCTGATGGAAAAAAAGGAAGGAATTTTTGAGAACATTGTTTCAGTAATCTTTTACCCATGGGTTTAAAAAGTTATTTCAACAATCTGTTTCGTGATTAATGTTTGAAAAACTTTCTGTGACGTCAGAGTTCCTAAACCTGGATAATATGGTTCGTAAAGCCCTCCTTAGAATTCAAAGGTTTAAACGGCTTTAACTCTTTTCACAAAATCTAAAAAAAAAAATAAATGAAAGTATATTTATGTATAGTTTTAAGTTGTCTGTATGATGAAACTTACTTCATATTTTAGTTTCCTTTACTTTAAAACCATATTTATATATAGGATGAGGTAGGCATATACACTAGAAGAAATCTTAAAACTATATTCAGCAGAAAGCATTGTGTGTAAGGCTAACGCCCTGAACAATGAAAACTTGGATTTGTACGGCGTCTGTATATGCTGCGAAATCCGAAATAGAATTCCAAGAAGCTTTCATTTTGCAGTGCTGTGTGAAATTATACTCACACGAGACGTTTGTTCTTCGGATAAGTGACTACCATACACCAGAGCATCACAAATATTTAGCCTAATTAACTGACACTGTGTACAATTTAAGGAAAAAGAGGTTTTCCAAGCAGATGCTCATTACATTTCAAGAGACTAACCATATGAAGAGAAGAGCAAAGAGATCAGATCAGACTGGGTATTGCCATCGTTTGTCATGCCATACAAGGTGTGATATTACCCAAGAGGCTCACGCCTATCAAGCCACACTCCTTAGTTACATTATGTATGTGATACATATACGCGCGACTAAGTGGGTCGTCAGTCATTTCATTGTTGATATACGCTCTTTTGTCGGAGTTACAGGAAAAGGGTTCGTGCGCATATAACTCTGGAACGTCACTCGCCGCTGACCTGTACTGACTGAGGCCAAAAGGTTTTCAGGAACACTTATCACATGCATTGCTATCGCTATATAAGGTCTCCATTGTACAGTTTGTCTTTGTCACCTATACATCGGCTTAACATGTAGGGTGACAAAAGCTATTGCTTCTTATCAAGTCATAGGCCAAAGTGACTAAATTACCCAATAACTCAGTTACAGGGCACGAAGACATTAGCACTATACCTGGATTATAGTGGAAGGCAGGGAAGGAGCTCTCTTGAATCCATGCATCTAGACGTCTTACATATACTCAACTGGGTGCGTTAATGGCGTTACAGGTGCACATTGTCATGGGGATAAGTTAGAAAATTTATGGCAGCATGCTCACATAATGTGTATGTATGGAAGGAGATTAATCAGTCTTTATGCACACGAGGCCCATTTGGACGTGGCCGAATGAAAAACTTCAGGCTGCATCATACTAAATGCCATTTTAGGCTTAGGTATACATGGGTGAATTTTTATAACTGAATTCAGCACAGAGTATTGTATATAAGGACAATGCTTTGATCCTTCAGAAATTGAGTTTGCGCGGAGTTTATTCTACGCTACAGTAGAAGTCTGTCGGCAGACCGAAATAGATTTCCCAGAAGCTTTATTTTACTAAGTTGTGTTTGAAATCGCTATACTGTTATGAGACTTGGTGATTTTCAAGAAGAGATGTCTCTTCTGCGGATAATGGGCGAGCGAGTGCAGAAATATACTGAGGAATTGCATGACGCTGTGAAGAGTTCATTATATGTACAGATTATTATGCGCAGTTCAATAAAACGTTTCCAAACAGATGAGCATGCAGTATGTTTCAAGACTATACACAAAGCGCAATCGTAAAAGATCAGATCTGAGTGAGTAAGTGAGTGACTGCTTGGGGTTTAACGTCGTACTTAACAATTTTTCAGTCTTATTACGACGATGGAATCCTTAGAGTGCATGTAATGTGCCTCCTAGTTGCAGGGCGGATTTCCACTGCTCCTTTATCTAGTGCTGCTTCACTAAGACGCCTTACCGAAGACAAGTAACACAGATACTGATACGGGTCAACCACCCGCTGCACTATCCCCTTCATGCTTAACGCCAAGCAAGGAAGTTACAACTTCCTCTTCTTAGGTGTGAGGTGTCTTAGGTGTGACTCGACCCAGGACTGCCCCTGTATCTACCGGTCCCGAACCGGACGCTCTTCCAACTCTGCTATCGAGGCCGGTCGATTGGCGGAGGTCACATCAGATCAAGCGGATGATCAATCATTTCATCGTTGATGTCTCGTCGGAAAAGGGTAGAGGCATTATGCAGAGACGTCACTCACCTGTTAATCCAATATCATCGTGACCATGCATGCATTAACTGAGGTCAAAAGAAACGTTGATTGCAAGCATTGCTATCGTTAAGGTGAGTAGATAATCTCCGCGTACAGTTTGTCTTTGTCACCTGCATCCGCATTACAATGACAAAGGCAACAGCTTCTCATCAATTTACTGTCAAAGTGGTTGCGTTATCTAATATATCTGAACTACAGACGGCAAAGACCTTGGCACCATGGCAGGATTGTAGTGAAAGGCAGGGTCGATCAAGAGTCCTGGATCTCCGTTAAACTCTGCACACCATGATATATACTGGACTGTGCGGCTTAATTGACTTGCTGGGATTCATGGCTGCTCACATAATATGTATAAAAGAGAACACGAGGTCTTATAGATGTGGCTGGGCAAAACATCGTGCTGATATAGTTAACACCTTATCAGGTACAGTGTATAGGTAGACGCACGTGAATTCTTATACCAGTATTCAGCACAAAGTATTGCTTGTTCTCAATCTGGAAAACTTGGATTTACTTCGTGCCACTGAGATAAAGCTCTCGCCAATCCGGAATCAATTTCCAAGAATCCTTTCTCTTACAAAATTCTGCGTGAATTTGCTGTTTGATGTAAAGGTGTCGTGACTGTCAACACGACACGACTGTCCTCCGGCTAGCATGGGGTGCTGAGGCCTATATCTGTATTTATTTGTTCTTTATTTAATTGGTGTTTCACGCCGTTCTCAAGACCCTTATGCTTATATGTATGACTGAGAGTCAAAAATACATACATGTATATAGCAGAAGTTACGCCATGCACAGCGTATAAGAAAACTTTTACAGGACAATTTTGTGACAGGATTCACTTTTTTATGAGAAGATAGAAGGAGTTTCAGTTTCTCTAGATTACAATGAACGTTGGATGAGAAAAACAGCTGCACGGTATTCTACCCAATTACAGAAAGAATGGTATGGATTTTCCAAAATTAACACACAACAAAAAAGTGTCACGTGTACATGCGACATATAGCCTTTTTGTAACTGGAAGACATATAGACAATCAGCAAAAAGAGTTCCCAAAAGAGTGATTCGACACATCCAAATTCTCAAATTTAGGAGGAAAAGAACAAAAGAAAGAGATTATCTCAAGTGTGATTCAGCAATCTGCGTGGTTTTGTTTTAACATTCTATGGCTTTATCTCCATGTGATATTCATGTTCTGTTCCCCGATTGCAGAACGACAGGACGGCATGTCCGAGGGACTAACCCGAGACTACACTCTGTTGCCATGTCATCTGTCTGTCAGACAGGTGCTGCAATGAATAATATGACCATACACCCCAGACTGTTTATACAGTCTTCCAAATGGATTTTGTCGCTAAAGCCAGACTTAATTAAACCCATAACAGCTCATCAGCGTATACAGATGTAAAAATACATGCCCTTTGGGCAAATAGGCGACAGCTCATGTAACTGAGAAAATTGTTATGACAGAAACAAAAGGTTAAGCACTCTATATTGTCACTGTCATGTCAGTGAGCGTGCACGGGCAATACATGCTATTAACAAATGGTGAAAAAGACGGACTAGCCAACGTTAACAAGAGCAATTCTTGCGTTATACTGCAGAATGCTTATTATGGAGATATTTCAGATAGATTTGGAGAGATATTATAGATATACTGGGGGCTAGTCTAATAACTAATGCAGACAAACCTTTACTTCAGGGATTAGACGTACCCAGAAGTTGATCAGATGTTTCAGACCGAAATTAGATGTACGCAGCAGTTAAGATGTTATCCACCAGAGCTTAGACGTACCTAGCAGTTGGTATGTTGTGTCAGACAGGAATTACAACTAGCTAACTAACAGACGTACCCACCAGCTGATCAGATGTTTCACACACAAAGGAATTAGACGTTTATAGCAGTTCGTCTGTCGTTTCAGACAGGAAACAGACGCACGGTCCAACAACAGTGGGTCAGTTCTGTTTTTTTAAGATAGGAATTAGATGTATATACTCAGCAAAAGGGCGAATAATTCAGACTGGAAATGCACGTACTTTCCATGAAGCTGGTTTGATATTTCAGACAAACGTTCAAGACATTTAAGACAGAAATTGGACTTATAAGGAGCAGATAGTCTGATTTATTTATTTGATAGTTTATTTGATTAATTTCATAATCAAGATTTTCCACTTCGGCAATGGTTGTCCGTTTTATCTGTGCAGTAAAGTGGAGAGCCAGCGGAATGAAAATCGATCGGCCTTCAAATTATTAGTGATGTACAGACTTGTGCGCTATTTTGGTGGAAAAGAGGCGATCTTCAATGACCATAAGGGCTTCACGAACGACCTCCATAGATACTATCGGCCGTTTATTGTTACCAAGCTCACAAATTCCACCCAGCACCTCGTGTACCAGCGGCTTGAAAGTGAACAAATTGTTCTGACTCCCATCATTTGCATGATTTGATATCATTTTCCGCAGAAATTTGTCTTATACACATTATACAGTTAGTCTGATATTTCTGGCAAATGATTATGGACCGTAACCTAACAGTTGATTTGATGCTTCCGGCAAAGAATTTACATTGCAGAAAATAAACTACCCAATCCCATGAAGCTGCTCCCGGTTTCACGCATCGCATGCTGTAGAGATATGAACTGCACTTAGATATAGGACTACTAAACACTATCAAGTAAGCTTCACGAGACTAGGGGTTAGTCTCGTACATTTCTGACAAACCTTTAACAAAGACGTTAGATTTGTCCAGGAGTTGGTCTAGTATTTCCAACATACATTTGCTTATATTACACAAACTTAACCAAAATGACCAAATGACAACATGAAGTTAGGAAATTCAGGCCGATGTTCATTTACTCAACTTATTTTCATGCAACACTTTCCGGCAGAGAAATGTCTTTTATCAGGCATCTCATAACTATGTTTTACATTACAAGTACTGTATAATTGTTTTGTCCGGACAAAACACATTATACCGTGTATGTTATGAAATGTAAAATGCAAGAATGCAGCGATGTTTCATTTTCGACAGGCTTAATAACAATATTAACCATACATTAATTAAAAGACTGTGATACATTTTATGGAATTATGCAGGCCTGAAATTTTTATATGTATGCAATACTGTTTTATTACATTATGTGTAATTTTATAATTGTATATACCACTCTGATTATACCTCGCTCATATCTGTATTTGGGCTGTACGTAAGTTTGTGTGAATGTGGATGTTGATGACTATACTGGCACCGGACACTTGGTGCAAGTTTCCCGAATCTTTGTATTCAAAGTTAAATAAATAAATATATATATATATAAAGAATGCCATCCACATCTTCCTTCAGCAAAGACACAGCTCAAGAACAGGAAAGGACATGTTTCATTTTACTCTCTTTATGCAGAGGTTTACGGCCTTTGGTCAATAGATTTTAATGGTATTGGAGGTGGGGAATGCCGTCATTCATCATACACAACAGTGTTGGCACGACTGGGCATCAGCCTTTTCATTTTTTTCTTTGCGACTCACGTGTTTTTTTGGCCTTCACAAAATCTACACTTACTTTAATTATCATATTAATCAGATTAATTTGTGCCGCATCACTAAAACTATGGAAAAGAAATCCAAGTTTTGCAAAGATGATCATATAAAGCCGTCTGGAATATTCAGGTCTGAGGAGTACTGGCGTTCTATTGCTGTTCTGTTTTATTTGATGATCTTAACACGGCATTAGTTTACGTGTACTTGTCTGTTTCCTCATAACCAAAATGGTCTACCTTCACAAGTGAAATGAATTCTGAATACAGAATATATAAAGCAATAGTTCAGCATTAGTCGTTTTGTATACTGTAAATCTTCAAACTTTTCAACCACCAACTCACCTTTTCCATTTATGTATACAATTATTATCATATTTTCTAAAAATTATTTGTTTGTGTCATTCAGGATGCAAGCATCATAAAACTGTGCAAACTATTTCTCTTCACTGTATGATTCTCTCTCAGAATGTTTCAGAATATTGGTTGGAGAGGCTGTTACAAAGGTTGAAGAATCAGGATAGGTTGAACAACTAGCCTCACAGCATGTACAATGGGCAAGACAAACAACAAATTCATAAGGGTATGAGAATGTCAACATTTTATTAACTACCAACAGATCATACTGTCAGACCTTTGAAGAGAGCGGCATTTCTCTGGACTGATCAGCAGCAAACATTAAAATCACAACACTTTTTAGTACAATGGCAGTCAGTCTTATTACTGTGCCTGATTAAAACTGAGCATGTAGATGAGCGTACAGTGACACTCTACCCTAAGCACCAAGTTAAAACACTCAGGCTATGTTTGACATCCAGCAGCATCCTCTATGGATACATCAGATAACTAACACTAAATGAACATACTGGGTTAAACCTAATACAATCTTGATTTGTCCATAACCATGGTCTCCTTAAATTCCCCCCTAGTCCTAATCCCACAAAACTGACCAGGTGCTGGAACTGCTTTTGTCTTGCTCTTCAGGTAAGCTATTTGTAACTTTTGTAATGACACCTAGCTGAAAAGGGCAAGTGTTACATTTGACGCTATATTGTGTGTTCCGACTGTAACTTTGTTCTGTAATGACACCTAGCTGGGAAGCTTAAGTGTTAACTGTGAAGCTATAGTTGTGTGTTCTGCTTTTAACTTTTGAAAGCTATGCAGGTCTGTATATGCAAAATACAACTGCAAACGTAAGTATTGCAGAAGCTATTCAAGACCTTGTACATTCAGCTTTTAAACAGATTAACTTGAGCAATAAAATCACGGTAGTTCAGAATACTGCCTTAAAGTTCACAGGTTTAATGAAGTGTAAACCAATGCAGTGATTCCTCTGATTTGCAAGTCAAAATGGTGCAAACTGCAGCGTTGTCAGGTATCTGCAGGTAGAAGTGTACCATTTTGGGCAGAAACCTAATGGTGCATGTACTTACTTTAGCAAGAACAGATCTTTTGGTCACCCTTGTGGAAATAAGTTGAGTTCGCGAGGCAGCTATGATGAAATCAATGTCGTATGGAATCTATGGCATCATTAAAGTTTCACAGAAAGTCATACAAAAAACTATTGCATGGAATGGCCTATGTACTGCTCATCTCCCATTGGCTCAACCCTGCTCTGTCAGTCATTTTATAGTGGTTATGAGACCTTGTGCAATTAACACAGATGGCTTTCTATGCATACATGTGAAGGCTATCGAGTACTGAAGCTGGTGTTACACCATAAGTGTCAGAGACTGTTACATGTGTGGAATAAACACTTGACAAACCTAACACACTTGGGACTTCCTGCCTGGATGTCATTCACTTCATGCTAAGGTCACTAATATTGATATGTACTAAGCCATACATCTGTATACATTTAACTAAACGCTTGGCTTTGTTAAATTCAAAATGAAAAAACAAGTCATATGGGTCTTTTTTTTAACCTTTGGGCCATGTGTTAGTTCAGTTTTTACATGAATACAGGAATCAGAACAGTGCATAAACTTTGCTGTATTCTTTCATCTACATAGCAGTATTTGGATGACCTACTATAATCCTCATACCAGCATAGCACTGATTCAACCCTATCTGTGGATGGCAGAATATTTTGTACTGATGTTCCATGATTTCATTATGTTAACCCCATAATAGCACTAACATGTTAGGTGTAATGTTCTACAAAACAAACTGAGTCAACCTCCCTTCCAATCTGGGTTCTCATAATGTTGACCCCATGACACCCCGGCATGACACTTATCACAACAGCCCACAGTGAACAAAGACAATACCACATCCATAGGGGGAAAATGGCATACAGTGCATTTGCTTTCATTAAACAGTTACCGTGCTTTTTAGTCACACATACTCCAAACAACATTCCGTAAATACCAACTTACATCTAGGCCTACATGTCTTGGCAATCTCAAATATAGAACCTGGATCCATTAGCATTTTTCATGTTACACAAGAACTAATTACACCTCTAAATATAAATCGTTATATGTATAAGTACCTGTCATATGACAAGCTTTTCTTGACATGTATATAAAGATAGCTGTGGCTAATATTAATTTCAATAAAAAAAAAATTAAGCAAAAAGCAAGAAGGAATGGGAATACTTTATACCGTATGTTAGATGTATTTGTCTATATCAATGAAAGTAATAACACCAAGCAAACCTAGGAGTTAATACTTTGCTATGATTTTCACCATGTGTGTGGAGTTTCATGTAAAAAAAACATTACCGAGGCACAGCAGCAACATTGTATTCCTCATCGCTGCAATTTGTTCAACACCCAAATCGTACTGCCAGTGGTGCTATGAGGGAATACTTACTACTTTACAAGTAACTTAACTCATCCAACGATATACACATAAAATCAAAGATAAGAACTACATATCAGTAACACTATTATGACAGGTATAACACCTGATTTACCAACAATTCATTATGCATTATGTCATTAAATTGTTAATTATTATAACTTTTGGCCTTTGCTTTTGGTAAGTACTCTGGGACATCTTACACAAGAAACAACAACTACATTTCACCAAACATTTAATATCCATACACATATACATATATATACACAGATGTGCAGAGTATATAACCAGGCCAATGTAATATACATGAACAGTCAATAAAACAAGTTGTTTAGCATATCACTCAGGATAAAAAATAAGAGAAATCTCCTGTGAATGGAATGAAATGCAGCGTTAAAAGACGTAAGGATGTGGAAATTAAAGTATACATCAAAACAAAACATTCATAGAATAAAATATAAATTCTGATTATTGTCAATACTGAATTTTGAGATATATGTGCACAGCTTAACAGAGTTTTTATGCACCAAGGAATAATATACTAGACCTAGATTTTGTACTGATGTTATGATGGTTTGGAGGTGTTTTTACAAGAGAATGTATGACAGATGTAACTCAGGCTTAGTATTGCAAGATAACACTCACACAAGCACAGCTGTACAGCTGTTCCATAGCCAGCTAATCAGAAATGCAGGGTGAAACAATTATTACAGATCCATTACATTTAATTCAAAGATATTACACAGACTTCACAATTTGTTCTGACATATTTATTGTTTTACAAGCCACCAGATGTAAAATATTAGATTTAACTCATACAGAAATGTATGAAAAAAAGTGTTCATTCTTAATTAATGTCCACTCATAAACATAGACTTGAAGGATATAGTTCTAGACTCTAGGTGCAGCATACCCATGCAGCATACCCATGTATTATACAGACAGAAGTAAAGCACTTACCTCTAACATTTATTTTACATCCAAATTCTCACTACCAACATACACATTTATCATCTGTGGCATTCTCTGACAGGCAAGTGGCATGGAATTCTGAAGTTACCATTGCTCAACTTTTCCTATAACACAAGCTCTGCACAGTTTGCTTTCATTCTTGTTTTAATGAAAGAGATCCACCAAAAATGGGAAAAGCTTAATTATTCAGAGTAAAAAACTGGAATGATTTAGTTGGAAACAATTTGACATAAAGGAACCTTGATTTTCATAACTTTCAAAGATACAATGTACATCCAATATATAAAACTGGCACAAAACCAGATGAAGGGAGACAAATCTGACATACATTACAGATGTACAGAGGAACTATTAACACTGTCCAAACAAATTTTAAGGAGCAGAAAACATTTAGTGTAAATAAAATACACATCAGCTAAGATAAAAGACCATTGTAAAACGCTTTTCATCAGGTTTTTTCTTTAAAGAGTTTACTGTGACATACTGAAAAGCATCCTCTGTTTAATGCAAATAAACAAGTGTGTATGCATGTCAGGGAATAAAACAAAAATCTAACAGCTATCAGAACCGAGTCATATTTGTTTACAAAAGTTTACAATTTGGAATGTTTAGAGACCAAATTTTTTTTTTTTTTGCATTAAAGGTAAAAAAAATCCTACTGTATCACGTAAAATCCTACTGTATCATGTAAAAGATGTTAATTTACTGATCACCTGTTTCACCATGTTGTCAAACATCCATGTTACAGCATACGTAATCAAAAAGTCCCCTGACATTTCTGACAGGTCACATTGCATATAGTAGGACTTTTTGTACCATTTGCGATAACTTGAAACTTCCATATTCTATCTCAGCAAATGTTATTTATAACAATAATTTCCATACCTTAGAAAACAAACTGATCATTTTCATTTTAATGTTTGCAAACATGAATAAGCACACATAAAGCCAAAGGTGTCATAGTGTAAAACATTCTTAAGTACAGTGTAGCTGAATTCACTTTTAAAACGCATTGACTACAGATACCCAAACCAATATATACAGTATTTCCTTTGACAATAGGCAGAGACAGTGGCAGTGAAATTAATCACGAATATGTAAATAGGTAAAAACACATTTCTTTACTGAGCAAGCAATCTGCTTCAAAAACTTATGTAACAGTATACATCTTTTACATTTACTCAACAACCAACAAAAAGGAAAAGAAAAACAAATATTTTGCAGAAAATTTCCTTGAAAATGTTAAAGCTACAAATATTAAAGTTTAAAAATAAAATATACAGCTTGCACCACAGTGTAATCACATTACAATTACTACCATGTATCACTGACCTCGTGCTATAAAATGTTCTCCAGAATGATGATAAAATATGATAAAAGCAGGAACATGTGTCACAAATAAAAGCTAGATGTACATGTATACAAAATGTCCATTCTGGACCGCCTTTTCTCTACTTGATCCAACTTGCACATCTCCAGTGTGTTTCATCCACCCTTGTTATCAAGTTTTCAGGTCACAAATGAGCATTTGTATATCAACATTACTATTGACAAGAGAACAAAAATAAAACGTTACGTAAAACTGGACAACATACCCATTTGACCTAGTAATGAAGCTTTGTGAAAAACTGTGTCAGTCTTCCTGGCAATAATTTGTATTTGTGCAAAACTCTGAATGGCTACATAAGGTTAACAACCCAGAAACAAGATTTACCCAAGAGCACGTTGCCAATATGACATTTACAGTTTGTACAAGTCATGACGGATCATGATCATGAGGGATGATAAAACAGTAGGAATGCAATACCTGTTCAGAATGACACTACAATAACAACAATGTGGGAGAGATACACTCATTTGTTTCATCATCATAATGATACCTTCATCTCTCTTGTTTGTGACAGTCAATATCTCCACAGCTGAGGAATGCTGAACTTCTGGGTTGGTGTTTTCTAGTCTACAAACCAACACCTTCCTGTGTTACCATAGTGACACAGTCTATGTGTTACCATAGTGATTGAGTCATCTCGACAATTTCCTAGTGGCTGTTTCTCAAAGTGGTCATAGCGTTACGCCAGTTGCAAATACCAGGCCATGCCTTCAGTATGTTACTTCACGGTGAGTAGGCCAGCTTAGCATTACAACTCCTCTGAGAAATCGAGCACTGGGGAGTATTCTACAGATACGAGATCACATACGCTTGGTGAAATTTTCTGGGAAAACTCCCTTGAGACCGTCTGACTGTTTAATACCCATGAGCCAACCTTCATCCTGAAAAAGAAACAATGGTATTTTACTCGTGCAGAAAAGTGTTGAAAACATGAAACAGATCTGAAATGTTTACACGGTTACAGTGTCATTAATCATGAAGGTGTTATGAAACAGATATGAAATGTTTACATGCTTACAGTGTCATTAATCATGAAGGCGTTATGAAACAGATCTGAAATATTTACATGGTTACAGTATCATTAATCATGAAGGCGTTATGAAACATATCTGAAATGTTTACATGGTTACAGTATCATTAGTCAAGAAGGCGTTATGAAACAGATATGAAATGTTTACATGGTTATGGTATCATTAGTCATGAAGGCGTTATGAAACAGATCTGAAATGTTTACATGGTTACAGTATCGTTAATCATGGGTTCTATGCAAACCAGGGGTGCAGTTACATGTACATTCATTCATTTTAACAAGTATACAGAGAATTTCTTCATAATCCTTAACATGCAGTCACCAAAGATTACAAAATTTTTGAAGGAAAGGGTAACAAGTAGTGTGAGTAGCATAGTAACGACTGTATGTATGTCAGTCTGCAACAGAACAAAAATTGCCACAATTTTGCCAAAAACGAATGAAAAGGACAGAACAGATAGAATTTTGTTGAAAATCAACACAACAGAATGGATCTTGAACTGGATCAGTAACCTATCACAGTGAAGTCACATACCATGTTTCAATTCAGTGAGAAGAATCATTTTAAAAAAAAGGGTTGAAACTGTTTTGCACTGTACATATCAGATGTAAACACATAGTCCCCATGGTCCAGGTGGGGTACTTATATGTGAAAAAGTGACTACAACGAAGTCACACAATGAATTCAGTAATGAAGTTCATGTTAAACATAGTTTTCAATTGAAAACTGATTTTCTTGAAAGATTAATCTGACTATTTCCTTACCTGTTCTTCTGGATCTTCATATTCGATAACAAAGATTACCTCCCCTGCCTCAAAAGACAGTTCATCTCCGTCTTCACTTGTGTAGGGGTGAGTGGCACAAACCTGAGCAGTAAATCACGTCACAACTTACTCAACAGTATGTCATTTATATATCTGTCGAGTATTGCACTGGCAGAAAGCAGGCAAAGTCTCACACCAAAACCTGCTGACATTTCTTAAAATAACCAAGTTCAAAGCTGACTGTTAAGGTAAATATGAACCTGCATGTAAGAGAGGTAAATTGATTTATTAATTTAACTGACAGGTGTTGATATGCTGTATATCTTATTCATAGTTTACACTATATTGAAGAATATTCCACCCATATGATAAATCCACTATAAGTGGAAAATAAAGACCAACTCCTTGAGTATGTCTATATTGGAAGCCCACTGGTGATCTATCAATAGCATAAGCAGATGTATGTATAACAATGGTTATACCTTAGTTTATTGCTTACCCATCCATCAGGTAATGGAGGATATCAAGTTAATTTTATGCTGCCCCTTTTGCATCATGTGTGACTCAGAGAGAGAGAGAGAGAGGATAAGAGTTTCTCAAGGTGTAAAGAGACAATAATGTTGGAGGTGAAGTGATAAAGGCATGTAATTTTATTGGAAGTAGTAACACAGTCGTATTACTGTGATATGAAAATATAAAAGTACTCACAATAGCTGCATCATCTCCATACTCCTGTCTACTTGAGAATCTAGCATTATTCTTGATTATACATGTATGTGTGGAAGTGGAAATCCACTATGTAACTGTCACCCAGTAAACATACCTGGAAGAGCACACCAGGTGGAGGTGTAGCCACTGGTTCATTAGAGGTTGGGACTTGATACAGGTGCTTCTCATCATCAGAATCTTCATCTGCATCCTTCTGGCCATCCTTCTTGGAATTTTCTTTATGATCTGGTTCCTTCTTTGTTCTTTCCTCGTCTTTGTTCTCTGAGGTAGATCTGGTTTGTTCAGATTTCACCTCCACTTCATTCTCGACAGCATTTTTCTGTTCCAATTGTGAGGGTCTTTCAGCATTTGATTTTGTCACACCAGTCCCATTCTATAAAATGCATATGAAGAGAACATGTGAATAAAGGATTTCATATTTGTCTTTATGCCTTATTTCAGAAATTTTATGACTTAGTGTGGTTCTTGCTTTTTTCTTTGCTGTACTTTTCTTTCATGTCATGATAAGTGTTACTCTTTAAATTGCACCTTCATGGCAGATATTATGAAATTTCTGCAGAGCCTGTTCCGAGAAAAAAGGTGGGTAATTAAAAAAAAAATGCAGCAGATTCAAAGCAATTATACTTTACAAAAGTACACTTGCATTCTAATTTTGGATATGACACAAAATCCTCCAGTCCTGGGTGATTGAATGGATGTTCATGAGAAAATGCTCACCTGCTTCACAGTAATATTTTCATAATCTTGTCCGACTCGCACCTGTTCTCTAGGAGGTTCCTCAACTGATGGTTCTGTATCTACCTCTTCTGAAGCAACAACCCACATTTTTTATCAGAATCATTGCAGTTTTCACTCTTTGAAATTTTCTGCCAGCTATCTTGTCTCTGGACTTAAAAAAAACATATGTTAATATAATAATTCCTCAGCTTTTACATCAAATCTGGAATTATTAATTTATTTGATCGTTACTCAATGCCACATTTTTCACTTATGCAATGATGATTTTCAGTTCTATGGGTGGAGCAAACCGGAGTGTCCAGCATAAACCATCAACCTTTGGTAAGTTACTGACGAACTTTACTATATGTGACATACATGTGTACTGATACGCACATCATACTGGTGGAGACAAGTTAACTTCAACAAAAGTTAGAATGTGCAAATGACCTCATAAGTGACATCAGACTTTTTTTATCACCTACACTAGAAGTGAGAGTGCTGGAAAAAATCTTGATTATTCATTGATTTATATGACTGGGGTTGAACAGTGCCCCAAAAAATCACTACACTTTGTGAGTTAATTGAAAACTTCCTGACTTTGCTGATTAGCTTTGGCGAATTAGACATCTTTTCTTTACATGGTGTCCTTTCAAACAAATCTTTTTTCTATCATTCCGCTGCACACATATTTTGATGAAACATGTGGATTTTTAATAAAATACAGATTGTTACACTGCTTTTCCAAAAACATGAACTGAATACAAACAAACCATAAAACTAGAAGAGATTCGAACCTTCTTCTGGTAATGAAGCATCATCCTCTGGTTCCACGTACAGGTTAGGTGTGGTGGTTGGGTGTGACTTCCTGTCCAGCTCTGTGTGGGTAACCCGCTCAGCTTCCGCGTGCGACACCCGCTCCACATCAGAATGAGAAGCACGGTCACTCTCAGGGATTGCTGCTCGCTCACTTCCATTGGATATTGATGGCTCTGATCTGGATGACCTTGAACTGAAATGACACAAACAATGGTGAAGTGAAAGATACAGCTAATGTACAAGGAAGAAATCAAAAGTATTGATAACCCCATGTGGTACTGTAATGTTTTCCCTGACCTAACACGAATGAAATATAATTACTTATTTGACAGTTGATTTGGTGCTATAAAAATTTTATATGGTGGCAGTCCAGAGGAAACCGGAGTGCCTGAGATAACAAAAATGCCTCGGGCCAGGCGAGATACTGATGAACATTGCCCCATGTATGCAGGCTGCCACAGGTATTCACACCATGTCAGTGACAGAGACATATCAGTAAACCATCAGCATTACAGGCAGCAGGTGCTTGTTTTACAACAAACCTTCTATCACTCATACATGTACCTTCAGATTATACAAATAACATCTGACAATTGCACATATGTCAACTGTCGATTAGGTCAAAAACATGTTATCACACCAGGAAAGTACTCTAAGGGAGTCCTCAAATGTCAAGCACTGAGAAACTGCAGGTGCATCACATGCTGTCTTCAATGGGTGGTGAGCAGCATCCTCAACTGACAAATACAATGTAACAATACCCACCCTAAAGAGTCTGTCTTGGAGACAGGCCGCATGGTGGCCACAAACACATGAGCAACGTTGTCTTTGGCCAGCTTGTCTGCCACTTCGCCTAGGGCACCATTGATCTGTAATTACACACCATATAATTAGTTTGTACATACATCATAAACAATGCACTTCTGGAAGACTTTCAAATAAATGTAAACACACGTTTGGAACTTATGCTGGAAGATGAAACTGTAACTAACAGAACTTATTTAAACCAAAATTATGAACTCATAGCATATTTATTAATATTAGCCTAAGAAAAATAATGCTTTAAGAATGTTTTCAGACTAACATTTCCAAGACAAAACAGAATAACTCTTCTCCTTCAGTGTAGTGCAGATTATGAGCCTGGTTGTTGACATTATTCACATCAATCTCTATTCAATAAACGCACTCATTGCTGAAAGATATACCTTGAATTTACAGTCCAAACAGAGTTGTTGTGATAAGCAGAAGACTGAAACCTGTCCCATTAAATCTTGTCATAAAGCTCACAAGGAAATTACAAGTGAAGGAGAAGTTGTTTTTTGTGAACATACGGAAAATGACCCAAAGTTTTGCCCTGGGACTCGGAAAGTGCATCCCAGGATTCACTGCGTTGATCGTGGTGTTTACTGACTCAGCGCTGCGGGAGAGTATCTGGGGTGGTCAGGGGATTATATGGACAGTTCAAGAATGTAATGTACAAACTCGTGCTTCACTGAGCAGTTAGTCTATGCTCCTACCACCAACAGTTCATGTTTTCCTCAGTTTTAATCATAATGATTTTAGTGCATGCACTTCGCAACAGGTTGATTGTTTTATTATTGTTATTTTGTGATAAATGGGAATTTAGGAGAAAACTCTGTGGAGATTAAGTGTGACTACTTGCAAACTAGGCCTATGAGCAGATGAGATGAAGATGTCAAATTAGTCATACAGACTGGTTTCATCTACAAGTAGATACAAGCCACTTGTGACCACAGGATTCAAAATTTTCATGTCTACCCATCGATCACGTGATTTTTGTTAGCGAAAGGCAAAACAATAATCTTACCTATCACTGGCAAGACATAAATCACGTCTGGGCAAAACTGTATACAGGAAATCATAAAACATTTTGTTTATAAAGCCACTGATGGTGCAGTGCGAACTCCTACTATGATAGTAATTTAAACAAATCCTATCTCCAGATATAACAGACTTGCACACAGTGTTACTGAAAAAAAGTAAATCATGGTAGTTTTCATAAACCTCGCATGGAGTATGTTTACTATGTTTAATGGGAGGTTCCCGATATAAAAATGCAGGAAAATGAACTTTTCTGTAATATGATGACAGTTCCGACTGTAAAGAAACAAAATGTGCGTGAAATACTAAATTAGAATTACGTGGATGCGGGAAGCTGATGACAGGAATTTCTCAGTGAAATTTGCTTTTAGCTGAAATAATCGTTGCATGATGAGGGCATCACAGCCGTTCACCAGATAACGGTGTGAGGCGACTTCCACGTAGGCCTAACCCGAATAATCAGTTCCTCTACGGTGGACATTGTGCATGTACATTCCTTGTTAGGCCTTAGGTGTTTGGGATTTAAAGGTTTGTAACAGACATCGCCTGTCTTAATACTTTCTTCTATTTCATTTGTGGGTATATTTAGAGATCTACATGTAGGCCTACTAATCGGGAGACCTGCACACCTCACTGTCAGTGACTTGACCCTATGTAGCAGGGGGTTAATTGCTCTTTTCTGTCATCTTGCCATCAACTCAGATCATGTGAAAGTAAACGAACATGCTAAACTTTAGGTCATTTACTATACATGTATTTAAATATTAAAAGGCTTTGTACAGACAGAGGCAGTTTATACAAAATGTTTTGGAACACATTTGTGTGCTGTTATACCTCTACATCACTAAGTCTTGTAATCCGACAACATCATCACTCAGCAATGATTTGAGTATAGATTCACTACTGTCACTAAATGATACTGACAAATATTATCTATGACAAGTTTACGAGGAACCCTGGGTAGAACTGTCAGAAAAAGATAAAGTGAGCTAAACAAAAATATGCAGCCATTCAGAATACAGGTTTATGTACAAAGGTGTTGTGTGTTTTTTTTTTTGGTTTTTTTTTGCCATGGTAATTATGCCACTGATTAATACAGATTAGATAGTCATACCTTTCCAACGTTTTCATGAAAGATGTTTTCAGCTGAGAAGTAATTCTGGAAAGTTGAAGCATAAAAGGATCCTCGGCTACAAAAGAACAAAGATCAATTAAATGTACATGCTTTTAAATGTAAATGTATTATATTACAGTATTTATAACCACTGCTAAGATTTGCATGTCAAGGTAAAGTTCTTACAGACAACAATGTTACCATGAGCACATAAGTTTCTGTGGAATATGCTGTTGTATTGACAACACCGTAGAACCCTGAGACTTTAGGGGATGTCAGGTGGACATTGTTGGAAATGAATATGGTAAATTTCACCCAAAAGATGTGCATTAATGGAGAGAAATAAATGTCTTCATAATATTACTTTAAAGATACCTTAGTTACAAAAGTTGTCAGAATCTGACAAAATGTGCAAATTTCAGGAATTATGGAATTGCTGTTACATGTATATATGAGGAACTGCAGTAACATAGCCATCAAAGAACAACAGAGCAATTTATACGATCCTTGGAAATTGCCACATTTCCGTATAAAATGACAACATTCTTTGGTCTTCTCCTCAATTTGTTTTTCTTTCTCATTTCAAAATGTTCGGGACAGTGGAGGATCCACACTGCTGTTCCTCAATGTTCAGAACACAGCTGAGCTATGCTATGTCTAATGTCATGTTTTGCACTCTTTTTCGTTTACTGGAGATTCAGTCTGTGAAATTGGTACAGACTAAAGAATGTTATACGTTTTATGTTCAATCTGTCCCTGGTTTGTTGTTACTGTGAAATCATGTCAAATGAAATGAATGGTTTACTTAGCAAAAATTGATGATTCTTTTTAGTGATTTGATAAAACATGAAGTGAGCAAGTGTAAGTGAAAACCATCTTGAATTCAAGAGTGCCTCATCCATTTGGCCTCTGTGCAAATCTCATGCTGCCAGAAAACACAAGGCACGCAACTAATCAGGAATGTAAGGAGTTTATTTATGTCAGGTGTTCCATTACTCTATTGGAATGAATGTCATTGGCAGGAGAGTTGACTTTAAAATGTTTCATAAGTTGTGCTAATGTGTATGTAATACGTGGGGTATAGCAATGAAGGGAGACAACTTACACTGGGAGATAAATTTTTCATCCCACAAGTCTCGCTTATATAATTTTATCCCAACACAAATAGGAAAACAATGTTTTAAATCAAAGGCTTCATACAACTGACAGATCTCTGTTATCAGAACTCTCACTGAAAGGAAGTGTCCTTAGCAGCATCCAAACCACAAATGTTGTACACCACACGTTCACACCTGTGGTTTTCCTGCCAGCTTTTCTAATAAGTTTATACAGGCCTCATCCTAACCTGTGCCCTAGCCTCACCTGCCCTGTGACTTCACCTTACCTCTCATGGAGTCTGGGTAAATCATTGGACAGATCTTTGTTCAGGTCCTCGTAGATACGCTTGGCCTCATTTAACTCTTCCTTTGCCTGAAACAGAAAATGATATGTTAGAAAATTTTAGTGATTATTTCATAAATTGAACCTGGCATACTTGTAAGCTTTTATCACATCATGTCACTTTACCGATAAATTGTTATCACCATGTCACAAGTTAACTATCATGTAGCACCATATTCTAAGTGTGTGTATGTTTTCAAACATCATCCACTGTTGATTTCATACAAATACAAATAAATGCCTGTTAGCAAGTAATGCCTGTTGCTCCCTGTTTTGTCCTCGGCAAAATTCTGTTTACACACAAGCTGTACATGTATTTAAAGTTAATTCCTCAGCCTTTTAGTAAACATAGACTTTCCAGAGAAATTATGCATCTTAGAAACAATACCGGACATGGCAACAAGCACAAAACATGGGTTGACCAATCTTTGGCTTTACAAACATCTGTCCAGTCTAGACAAATCTATAGCCTCATAGTGTATCAAAGAACGAATGGTGCATGTATATTTATTTTATTTTGTTTGATTCTTGTTTAATGCCATGAATAACAAGACAGAAAGACTGAGCAAGTACAAAAATAATAAGTACATATATGTACACATACTTGTTCATTTGGAAACTGATTCAACCTTCATACAGATTTCTTGTAGATTATATTTATATAATGTCAACAAAACTTGAAGTTTTAAATACATAAGATAACAGGCTGAAAAAGTTGAGAAAAACAGCACAGAATGATATGAACATTTGCAAACCTTAGCTATTTTAGCCTCGTCTTTTTTCTTTGTGTTCTGTAGGGCTTCCAGAGTGTGTCTGGCACTGTCATAATCCACCAGTTTCCTGCCCCGTTTGGCAACTTTGGCCTGAATTAAAAGCAATAAAAATGACAAATCATAATCTGCAACGTTAAAGAGTATATTTCTATTAGGTCTGTTACAGTAGGTTTAATGTGGTTTCTCTAATACATGTCTGGGCATCGTTCAAAATATGTCATTAGGGAGGTTTCATTCTGTATGTATACGTTTTTGAATATGATAACCATAATCATTTTTGAAACTGGTTTTGGTGGGAAATGAAGCACATACATGTAGTGGGCCATTTTAGTTTTTACTAAATTCTGCTTTCTGCTCATGTTTCAACCTGAAATTTGACTGGAGTTTTAGAAACCACAGCAAAAGTACAGGGATGGGATTATACGGTTTGGGAACCGGATGGTGGTATGGAAGTGTGAAAACAGGGGAGGAAAGTTAAATACCTATTAGATCTCCTACCTGATTCTCTACCCTCATCAGGTATACCATACTGACCTAGACAGGCGGGAAGTGAGACAGGCAAGTACTATTGGATTGTCTACCTCATTCTTTACCTTCAGCAGGTACATGCTCATGTATATCATGCTAACCTTGAGCTGTGGGATATGGAACAGGTAAGTAGCTATTGGATTGTCTACCTGATTCTTTACCCTGATCAGGTATAATATACTCACCTTGACAGGTGGGAAATGGGACAGGTAAGAAGCTATTGGATTGTCTACCTGATTCTTTACCCTCATCAGGTACAATGCACTCACCTTGAGAGGTAAGTACATGTAGCTAGTGGAATGTCTACCTGATTCTCTACTCTTATCAGGTATATCACTCACCTTGAGAGGTGGGAAATGGGACAGGTAAGTAGCTATTGGATCATTCACCTGAGACTCCAATGTCATCAGGTAATTATTCCACAGTAATTCAATACTCTGAAAAAAAGGCAAAAGTTAATGAAGAAATTATTCAGTTTGGTGGCATATGTATATCTAAATTTCAATTCTTGAAATCTTGCATCAAAAGTGCACCTTTATTTTATCTATTGATTCTTTAGCATATATCCATGTTATCCTATATCCTTTATTATTTTATACTTTCAAACATTTCTGGTATTTCTGCATACGTGTCCTTGTTACGTCTATGCTCAACATATGACTTGTCTGCACAGGTATCAGACAGAAGACTACCACTGATTAGACAGAACTTATATACAGGTACTCACATTGACTGACTGTTTAAAATCAGATTCTTTTGTCCAGTCTGGTTCATATAGTTCCAAGAGAACATCACAAAAAGCTTTACTCGCCACTGCCATTCCTAAGGAGAGAAGAACATGTATACATATATGCAGAAGCCGTCTCCTTCTTTTTTTCCAAAATAATGAATACCTGTGTCATTGTTACAATGTTATATTACAACAGGTTATGGGTAATTTCTTTGAAGTTTCTTGCCTGATTTATTTATTTTATTTTATTTGACGTTTTTTTGCACTCTACTCAAGAATTTCACTTATACAACGGCTGCCAGCATTATGGTGAGAGGAAACCGGGCGGAGCCCAAGGGAAACCCATGATCATCCACATGTTGCTGGCAGATCTTCCCATGTACGAGTTTGAGCTGGCTTTGAACTCACAATGACCACATTGGTGAGAGGCTCCTGCGTCACTGCGCCGTCCAGGTGTGCTAACCACCTCAGCCATGGTGGCCCCTCTTGTTTGATAGTTTATTTATTTGTTTCATTGTTGTTTAATGCCATACTCAAGACGTTTTCACTTATGCTTATGGCTGTCGATTTTGTGGATTGAGGGAACTGAAGTTCATGTCATAAACTAAGTTACTGAATGCTACTGAATGCTTATTATCACCTATTAGCCAAAAAAAATCTAGCAATTCTGTGGCCAAGGTCGGAATTGAACTTACAAAACTAGTCCTTCTGACAGTAAGTCGGTTAGGTTCCAGGCCAAAAATCATACAAAAAGTCAAAAGGTTAAAACTTACCTTTAGCACACATTATGTAATTCTTGAGCTCCTTCTGTAGTTTGGATACAGAACCCTGTGAAATAGGATTGATTAGCTTAATTGTAATAGTATTCTACCCTGAACCTGGAATCAGATGCAGCCACTGTGCAACAGTGATGCTGGTACATGTACGTCTTCATGTGATTGAAAGATGCATTCTAGAACTGCACTAGGATGTAAGAAAAGAAGGTAAAACGAACACTTTCACACAGGTTGAAACAACAGAAAGTGAATTAAATTATATACATTGTATATTTATTTATGGTTTAAACAGCTTATACCATAATTTCACTGATTTCCCACGTGTGATAGAGACTACATAACATGGGCCATTGGTACAGTAAAACTGATGAGAGAAAGGGATGTTTCAGTTTTAATCACACTATACTGTTTATTATATTGCCAATACTCAAGACCAAGCTGTCTTTGCCAAATGTGATTAGTTTGTATTAATCAATGTACAAAGTGACCAATGAACCTACCTACATGTACATGCAGTCAGCCTGGATGCATAATTCATGTACCCTATACCACATGTGTATGTCTATTATCATTAGCCCTACACTGCCCCACCTGTCATGTATTTAAACAGCCTGTTACACCTGTGTTAATACACATACCTGTTTAAATGTTCATCAGAATATACACACAGTGCACTATAATGTATTAGAGGCAGGTATATGCACTTTGAATAATGTCACTTAATTCACACAGTGGTATTTACTCTTAGGTGAATAGACTGTCACTTTTAGACAGCTTCACATGTAACTGTGGGGCAAAAGCTTACATGGCACATGCAAAGAGTAATTTCACATGCTTATTCAGAGTTTACTGACCAGGGTAGAGGATTCATCCAACCTGTAATACAGGCATTCCATGTTCATCTTACCTGTAATTTGGCAAAGTTGGTGACATAATCATCAAAGTTGGTGTCTGTGGTCTTGTCTGCTTTTCCCAAGTTTTGTAACACCTGAAAAACACACACAAACTACAAGCTCAGAAAAAATAACAAATAAATAAATAACAAAGTTTTGCATTGTGTTGAATAAACATTGTTGTCAGTTGTTGTAAACATGACTTTGGATGCATGTAAACATAAGTTTTCATAAATGTACCAATGTTTGAATAGGACCTAAATACATGAAATAATAACCTGCATTCATATTACTATTGTGTGATTATATGTGATCACGCATAGCTGAATACATGAAACTGTAACCTGAACAATATAACTACATGTATGGTCTATATACATGTCTACATGTAACCACATCCTGAATAACATAACCCTGATCTGAAACATGAATACCACGGTCTGAATACAAGTGATCCATAGTCTGAATATATGGAACAGTTACATCATCGCTGAAGGCATATACAGTAACAGTAGATCATGGCCTGAATACATGATGATGTAACAGTAGTCATGGCCTGAATACATGTTACAGTAGATCAAGGCCTGAATACATGTAACAGTAGACCATGGCCTGAATGGCATGTAACAGTAGATCATGGCCTGAATACATGCAACAGTAGATCATGGCCTGAAAACATGTAACAGTACATCATGGCCTGAATACATGTAACAGTGCATCATGGCCTGAATACATGTAACAGTAGATCATGACCTGATACATGTAACAGTAGATCAAGGCCTGGATACATGTAACAGTGGATCATGACCTGAATACATGTTGCAGTAGATCAAGGCCTGAATACATGTAACAGTAGATCATGACCTGAATACATGTTGCAGTAGATCAAGGCCTGAATACATGTAACAGTAGATCAAGGCCTGAATAATGTAACAGTAGATCATGGCCTGAATATATGTAACAGTAGATCATGGCCTGAATACATGTAACAGTAGATCATGCCTGAATAATGTACAGTAGATCATGGCCTGAATACATGTAACAGTAGATCATGGCCTGAATATATATAACAGTAGATCATGGCCTGAATACATGTAACAGTAGATCATAGCCTGAATATATGTAACAGTACATGTATGTAACCATGACCTGAATAAATGTACATATAAGTAACCATGACCTGAAAAACATGTACTGTATTAAACCATAACCTGACTGCATGTGAATGGTTAACAATGACCTGCATGAATAAAGTGAAAGAAAAACAGAGCCAGGTCACACACAAGCATGCTGAAAACCTATGACCAGAACCAGACATGCCAAATGGACAGGATCTGGAAAACAAACTTATCATATTTCACACATACATTGTAGACAGTGAGGTATACAACATATACATAAATTCCCATATCTGGTGAGAGGCAGGTTAATAAATGCACATGAACAAGGTACACAACGTATACATAAATTCCCATATCTGGTGAGAGGCAGGTTAATAAATGCACATGAACAAGGTATACAACGTATACATAAATTCCCATATCTGGTGAGAGGCAGGTTTAATAAATGCACATGAACAAGGACGGGGAAATTTTACCCAACTGTTTTATCCTTGTAAATAGACTACATGGGCTGCCTCAACTGCCAGTATCTACATGCCAAAACAGGCATTCTTATACCAGCTGCCAACCAATATGGACATTCCAGGGCAGTAATCACAAAGGTGATTCCCAAAATGACGTACAACACAAACTACCAAAGAACTAAGAAATCATTTTAAGTATGACGGGATCATGCAGAGCCAAACGTTCTCAATGATGCTAAAAAGATATGAGGTTATGTTTAGAGGCCCTAAATCAAGGCTCGATTTACATAATCTCCATTGGCCTGCAACTTTTTTCCAATCATAAAGTTTTAGCAGGCACAACAGCAATTTTTAAACACAGCCTGCCAATTTAGTAGTTCAATTAAATTAAACGTTGAGGTCTATTCTCAACAACTTTCTGATATTTGCCTGCCCCAACATTTAATCATTGAATTCCACAATGCAGTCGATCCATAATGAAGTGAAATTTTAAATTCAGGAGTGAACTTTTAAATTCAGGAGTGAACTTTTAAATTCAGGAGTGAACTTCTAAAGCAGGAGAGAATAGGACCTTTATTATCACTTCTGCAAGCATAAATCTAACCAAGAAATGTCATTGCAATCCACAAGAACTTTTTCTTTCTGGGTCGTCGAAATAATTTTTTGCAGTAATGGCCAAAAGGGCCTAAAAAACATTTCGAAACCGCATGCCACAAAACTTGGAAATCAACCGAACATCACCATGCAGTGCTAAATGATAAATTTTGCAATGGTTTCATCAGTCATCATGTATTAAAAATAGAAAGAACAATTTAACCAGTCAGTTGAACCAGAAAAGTCAACTCCAAAGGTTCCAGTCAAGGTCTGCGGCTAGCCAAGAAATCAACTGTACACTTTTAATATTAGGTCAGGTCTAGTTCACAGTCAAGAAGCTATCCAGAGCCTTCCGCGGACTTATTCAGTGGAACGAAAACACTAGAAAACACTAACGTGTCATCGGCTAAAGATAAGTGAGTTACATTCGTCGACGGCTTTCTAGACACCTTTTATCCAATACCGTTATGTACACCAGTGGTAATTCCATAATATCTTCTTGTGAGCCCTACTTACAAATGTCAGACTGTCTTCAATAAACATGTGTAACTACTGTTTTCGCTCGCGCTGCATGCGCATATGTGGTTGACATTTAGGTGGTGAAAGAACGTTGTGATATACCTTTACATATTGTCAGATTCTCAACAGATGTCAACGTGATCGATGTACCAATTTAGGTCAATGGGGTACATGGCGGCGGCGAGTAACTCAAAGCAGACTTCAAGATTTTTCTGAGGAAATATCAAATAAAGCCAGTGTCAATGGCTGCAAAAGGTGGCTAAATGTCCCAGCTTGCAAATAGGCTATGTATTAAGTGGATGTGGATATGAAGTATTGCGTATGCAGTGAGCTTTGTGGATGGGGTTGCTGAATACAATGTCATAATCAGGTGCACGTGTCATCCAGGCTAGGGTTGCCGCCATTGTTTATCGTCTGCACATCTGTCTCGTTATCCATGTTTTCTGACCGTGGCCTCAGATTCAATTAGGACTTTGAAGAGAGAAAAGTTAACACTTTATCAGATTTTCTGCATATAACTGGTCCGAAATGGATTTAAATGTGTACTAGTCAGTGAAAGGATCCTTTTATCTTCAATCCAAACAAGAAGTCAACATTGGTTTCACTTTTAGAGAAGCACATACCGCAATAGGAGCGCACATGTGCACACAAGCGAAGCGATATAATTTTGTTCTTAAGTAGCTTTCAGCACAGAGTAACATCTCTTTGTGGTTTGTAACGGCCGTGAACGGTGTTTCCTACATTTTCGGTGAATCATACATTTGTTGTATCTTTATCACTGCCATAAATTAGAAAGCAGAACTTATAGTTGTCCATACATTGACATCTCATGTTTGGCCTGTGATTTTATTTGTTTATGTTGTTTTTTTTGTTTTTTTTTGGCAGGCCACTTTTTAAGTTGAATTACTATGGCAAATTTTGAGCCCGGTAAATGAATTTGTATCCTCTTGACAAGCATGGCCACCTACATGTGTACACTTAAATTAATCCATACATGTACATCTACTACGTACATTCAGGCTGTAAACTGCATGTTTTCAATAGCTATTCCTGTCTGGAATGTATGTCTTTTTTTTTTCTTTTTTTGACTTTTTAATGGAACATTTGTATCAGGCTATCATGTGCCCTACATTAACCCATCGTCCAGTCATTAATACCTATCAGCAACTAAAGACTGACAGAGTTTCAACTGCTCTCAATGTACCTGTCTGAAGAATAAATAGATGTTGTGACAACTTACGAGAAATGATTCTGATTCAAATAAAAGGGCTTACTGTTCCCTCCTTATAATTCTTTATGATGCTGTTATACATCTAAAGCATACCACAGAGACCTAGACTGCCTTTGGCTATCATTCTAATCTATCCTTTCTTTTGTTTAATAAGAAGACTTTATAATCATGGCTATTGTTGCACTAATCATGCGCCATCATGCACACAGAAACTCCAGGCAAGAGATACAAATATGCATTACATTCCTTACTTTTCAAATCACTTTCTATCATTATCAATTTCCTTAAAACCCTAATCCATCTGGATTTCTTTTTAACTAATTTGTATTTCTCAAGTTAAGAGCATTAAATGTGATATGTTTCACTGCTGATTACTCTTGTATTAAAGGATACATATATACATGTAAATGCCATAAAATTATGGCTACCTGCCATTTATCCATTAAAATATGTTTAAAACAGCATGATTTGCTTGAAGAGAATGTCATCAGGGCCTAATCTGGCCTCAGAAGGGCATGGGGTGGAACCAGCTGTGAAGGGCACCTCATCGATTCTCATACATTTTTAAGGGCCTACTTTTGACTTGTTCACACCATGACACGTACCTAGCCCGAAAAATTCAGTCTGAGGATGGCTTGTATTTACTGATATATGTGGAGAACTCTGCCGTCCGGATGACATGTGGATCTGATCAATAATCATGATCATCACATTGTATCATAAGCTACCCCAGGGCCATCATTAAAAAGTCGTTTGTTGTGGGGTAACAAACCCTGTTTTTTGAAGTCAGGTTGGTCGGTCGGTCGTCATTTTTTTTGTTTGTTTTGGAAAGTAAATTGAAAGTAATTCCTGGCTCGCATAATCTGAATGCTAATTGAACTATCGCGGGACCAATTTTCATTACCTGCTTCAGGGCATACATTTCCAATTTTAAATGCTCTTTAAAACTTTGTTGTTTTCATAACCATTTCTTTCACACTGAAGTCAAACATTCCTTCTTCACTCTGGATCCAACATTAAATTTGAGTAAATTTACAAACTTTAAACATAAACAATTTAAGTTGAAAGGCATCCATTGCTTTCGCCACTGTGGCGAAGGGACGCCAATTTGCTTTTGCCACACAGAAATTGTATTCGCCAAAACTAACATGCGAGGTCAATTCAACAGAGTCTGACTGTGAAGCATGAGTTGTACACTTATCATAAAGACATGACTTAGTATTGTGAACATCCAACAACTACATGTATCATTTTGAAACAAATCTCCAAGAACTTTGTATTCCATGACAAAAGTCACACAATGTGGAATAAGTATGATGTTAAATCATCCAAATTTTTTTTTATTGCCTTCAAGATAATTTATTATCAAAATATTAAATCATCAACAATATATACTAGCCTAGTGCTAGATGTTCATGCTTTCCTACAGATGGCATTGTGTGCATGTCAGACTGATGTTGTGAACAATTGTTTATCATAGTTTCACTTTCACTATGTCTGCTCTCCTATGGATGGCATTGTGTGCATGTCAGACTGATGTTGTGAACAATTGTTTATCATAGTTTCACTTTCACTATGTCTGCTCTCATATCCCTAAATCTAATGAAGATCTATCGCATATAAACATGTGCATATTGTTAACACACAAGTGGTACAGTGACACATCATGTGACTATGCTGTGATTCATATTGTACTTTTGCGCACTGTTAACCAATTTTCACAATCTCAAGCTTGATATCCAGCACTTGACCTCTTTATATCAAAGGTCAACTGACAAAACTATCCTAAATGACTCCCAATTTTCACCCATAAAGGTTCATTTTTAGCGACAGATATCAAGCCATAAAATAATTTTGATGTTGAAACACATTTTCTCAGCAGAATATCATAATACTTCCAAACCAGCCTTGAAGCACTTTTCCAGAATGATCTGAATTCTCAGCATATGGTAAATTGAGCAAGTTACTCATGGAGGAAGCTTTAGGTCATCTATGTAGTTACAAACACACAGTAGGCCTATTCTGTAGACTGAGCTCTGAGCTGATACCTCTGGACATCAAGCATGTTGAGTATATGTCTACTGTAATAAAACTGCTTGTACAAGCACAGGTAGTTGTACATTGCTGCAGACACCTCTTAATTTCACACCTACTTACCTATAAGGGCAAATGTATAATCAGTATTTACTATCAAAGTCAAAAGTGTGCCTTTCCTTATTAGTAGTACATATACTACATACATCAATTTAACTATGAAATGTAACGTGAAAAATTGGGAAAATCGGGCCATGGATTTACAATGTAGCTTACCACAAATTTGGGCACACCCTTGAACATAAATACAGAGTCAGCTGATAATATGTCACATTCATTCTAACAATTAAGACAATTTTAGCTAATACATATATATATTATACAACATTCAGTTTGTATAAATACAAAAAACAAAAAAACCTGAACACCACCAAAGTAGATTTCAATGACTTAACAGCCATTTTTTAGTTTTACAAATAATTTACCAAATCTCCAGATTGTTTTGGATGAGCAGTTTAGGTATAACTTGTTTCAATTACACAAATTCATCTTGAATCAAGGGGAGAGCAACTCTTGTGTGTTTCACCATTAGAAGACATCAGTATTAAAGTCTCTTCTGAAGGTTATTGTGTTGTATTATTACCCACAAACAAAGTGATTATTAAGAATAGAAAAATATAGCTGTACATATGATAGCATATACTTGTAAACACTAAACTGTGCAGGTAAACTTTAAATATTTACATTTATACTACATGTGTAGCATGTATTAATCTGATTTTTTTCCCTTTACTGAGGCTGAAATATACTGCTGAGAGGCGTTCTGCATGGGACATACACTTCACACCACAATAAGATCTGTATTTAAAGGAGTGGACCATGATCATGCCTTTTGAGTTCATTACCTGTATCTATGACTGCATTAATATCATTCACACTCACAAAATGTAAATACTTATCTATGACATGACTCATAATGTCAATGAGTACAGACGTAATGAATGAATGACTTGAGTGCACATGCACATCAGGCCAACCTTCAACAACTCTTTGTTTGGCAAAAACTGACCCTGTTAGAAACGGGCATTCTGGAAGTATTCCTTTCACAGTACATGTCCTCAACTGTGAGAATAATACAAGTAGCTATGTCAACAAAGGGAAAACGGCCATAATTTTGTCAAAAATGAATGAAATGGCAGAAAGCTCAAACTTGGTCTGGGTACATTGTCACAGTGAAGCCATGAACCAAGTTTCAATTACATAGGCTGAAACATTCTTTAACAAACATCCATGAAATTGTCTAGTGTGTAAGAAGGGTCATTATTTTGTCCAAAATGAATGTAACAGTTCACATTGAAAAAAAAAATGGTTGCAAAACTATATGTATATTCACACCCGCTGATACATGCTGGGGACAAAACTTAAAATCTCAACAAATTTTTAAGGTCAAGCACATCTTGAGGTTGCTATTGGATAGTTATAGAAGTTAAAGAGATATGCACCAGGTGACCCTTTTTGATATAATGCATATCTCACTTTGGACAGGTCTAAGAACATACATGTTACCCTGATTCTTCTAAAATTTGGGACAGACATTAGTAGTGTTGAAAGTAGAACATTACATTTCTTAACCAGCCTTTTGGAAAATAAAGATATGAGTATGTTGTTCATTAGATGGTCTAACCATGTGAGAAAACTCAATATTCCTGCTAGAATTACATATACCAGTAATATACTGGCTAAAATGAGCGGACCAGGTGTACCAAAATTTAGAACAAATAGGGTACTTGTACTTTCTGATTGAGAACTATATTTCTGACAGATTATTCTACCCCAGCTCATTGTGCAATGCAAGAAAAGGTCAAGAAAAAAAAGTCAAGAAAGCATAAATTTGTAACACTTCAAGTTTCTCAGGAAACTTCTTCATATTGACAAGACAGTCATCCATCTACAATGACACAAAGGCTTAGTGTCCTGAGGCATCAAGGCTGTCAACATTGGATTCATATGATATACCTGTAGCTACATGTAATAGCCCCAGATTTTCTGAATGTGATCTACATGATGAAAAGTGAATGACCAAATAACTGCTCTAGACAACGCTGATAAATATACATGTGTATTACTGTATGGGGGAGCTAAAGTACATCCATACATGTTACTTCTGTCATCTAGGCATTACACGGACGATAGTTTTTCTTCATACATATAAGTGCAAATGTAGGAATTGATCCTATACATAAAGTATTGTACTGGTTGAACCCCAACTACGTAACTCCTGAAGATCTGTAACATATACATAAGCATATATCCATTTAAGCTCTCATATTTTCTCTTGACAAAATGTGACCCAAAAATACTGATTTAAACTGATCTCAGACTTGACAGCACTTCTACACCATCCTTTTTTACTGCAGGTGTTTGTAATATGCACGCACTCATGAAGAATTGTGGGCTTATTGAAATTCTTTCTGGTATGTTGTGAACTCAATACTCTTTAAGGTAATAAAATCTATTTATTTTTGGTGTTTTACATCATACTCAAGAATAATGCAATTATACAATGGTGGCCAGAATTATGGTGGGAGGAAACCAAGCAGAACCTGGAGGAAACCCGCAACGAATATAATAAAATTAACTCTGTATTTAAATATATTTATGTCAATGTTTACTTTGATGAGTTTTATTTGACAAAGACTAACTGGAAATAGTAAACACCCTGTACATTATGTGACACACAGCTACATACATGCATCTAGTCATCCCATTTTCACTGGTAGGGGGTAATACTTCAGACACCAGCATAGATGTACATTTATGTCCATAAGTAATAACACTTAATATGGCAGTTTGTGCTGTAGTCATTACCACAAACCCACATGCCATTTAAATGTCAGTTTAACTGTTAAATGTCTCAATAGTTTGACAGCTGTATATGACTTCTCTAATCTACGCTGTCACTCCTGCCAACAGGTTGCATCTTATCACGAGTAAATGTTGTTTGGTGCTGTTGAAACAGCATCAAAGTACATGTACCATTATAATTAATGTACATTTTCATATCGTACACAAAAATGGTTAATGATTTACTTTTGCAAAGTGATTAAGCTGGATAAATGTAGAAGTTGTTTTATTTCAAGAGGAAGAAAATTTATTCTTTTTTAACATAAAAAGGTCAATAAATTAGGGAGGTGCCTTAGAACTCCTCACAACTGATCAATGGTATAGTCACTAAAGCTTGTCATGTTTTGTTGAACACTTGAAAAATTGCTGTACAGGTAGTTCTTGTTGGCGGAAATGTTACCACTGGGTAAAACCTATGCCAGACTACTTGACATTCCAGCACTACCTTATTACAGACTGGTTTATCTTTGTTAGATTAGCCTAGTATCAAAACATGACATGAAATATGTCAAAAATGGCTGAGCAATTTCATCTTTGCTGAAGCATCTCACTTCTTTTTTTCAGAACTTGCTTTTCCATACCCAAGAACATGGATTGATTTATTTATTTATCTGACTGATGTTTTGTGCCATACTCAAGGATATTTCACCTATACAATGGTGGCCAGTATTATAGTGGGAGGAAAATGGGCAGAGCTTGGGGGAAACCCACGACCATCCCCAGGTTGCTGACAGGCCTTCCCACTTACAGCTGCAGAGGAAGTCAGCATCAGCTGGAATTGAACTCACAGTGACCGTCATTACGCTGCACTAGCACGCTAACCAAGCCACGGAAGGTCCCCAAGAACATTGAACTTACATGCCTGTGGATAGGTAAAGGAACATCATGTCAGGTACCTGGCAAGCCTGTTATTCCCAGATAGAGTAAGGTTAAAATATGCAGGATTTTTGGTCGAGACTTGTGATGTGAAGAGTGTGAAGGAGTCTGGAACACTCAAATAGCTATGGCACACATCTTCTTGTATCAAAGTACATGTACTCTGATTTCCTTAATCCTGTACCACAAGCTTCAGTTCATCAAAAATTTGTTATAAACTTCTCAGGTGAACTCCACACCCATAACAAATTTATACAAGTATCTCATGATGTTAAATACACACTGTTTTAAGTCTGGCTATCACACGACTGCATTATGGTACTTTTATGGGATAAAACTGATAACTGAGGGAAACAAAACTGCCTAATTAAGAAATGATGTTCAGTAATTATGCTTGCAGGTAACAACAAAACATGGAAACAGAAAAACAGGCCAGAACTCATGACCAGAGGAGGCTAGATGGTGTAAAGGGAATAGTCTGTAGACTACAAACACACAAATTCTACAAAAGAGACTAAATTCTGATTTACATCTTTTCCTAAAATGTGTATCAGGTAATATTTGCTCACATATTTTGAAAATATTTTCAACTTAGGTAAAACTTTGTGAATTTCTGTTCCTACACTGTACTTGTACTGCTGTTTGCAGATCCCTTGATGGGATATTTAGCAGAAGCTGTTAAACCTTTAATACACAGCTTGTTGATGAATAGGCTGAGAAAACTAAAATTTACTTTATGCTTTTGAGCATCTACTCTGTTATATGCACAGCTGTGTTTCAGAAAGGTAATATTAATTAACATATATTTATTCACAGTATAGGGTAAAGGCAGTGGAATGAAAATAATTAAAGTACACATACTCTGTTAAGAAACCCATAATACATGACAATTTATTTATTTTTAAATTATTATTAATATTTATTATTATTATTACAATTTTTTGTATGTGAACTGTCTGTATCAGTTTACAAATACAAGATACTTAGTGAAATAGACTAAATACATACTAAAGAGTACATCAGGATGCAAACAGACAGATATTGTGGCTCTCAGATTGATTTCTACAACACCGTATAAGGTTGCATGTACAGGACAATGGATAAGTAAGTAAAAATATAATTACATAAGAATATGAACTGACTGTTTGTCAGTCTAAGTGTTGTTGCGTTTTGTGACAGTTTCTTTAAGTTCAATTAGATTGGAATTGGCACACAAAATATTAACAGCTTGCAAATCACAAATCTAAGCAGGTAACTTTTGCCTTTGGCTCTTTTTGAGGATTAACATGGCTATCAACATTACTTCAACCCTCTCACAACTGTGCTTCCTCTTAACAGGCAGCCCTGGTGTTAGCCTGGGGCTAGGAGCTGTCAGATGTAAACATGTAGCAGCCTAGGAGCAGTCACACTGATTCTGTTACTTTCTCTGGCATTTAACCTTGTTTCGTCACCACTTTGGTTACATCACCACTTTGTCTCTTTACCACAGATGGGCCTCAAAGCCTTGCTGAAAATGTCTGACATGACACTCTACTCAGCCATGCTATACTACTGACCATACTCTTGAGTAATTTTCCTACTCTTTCTGCTGCCCTGCCTCATGACCTCACCTGGTTCGAGAACTTTTGCATGAAATATTTAACTGGCATGATAAATAAATTATAACAAAAAGATTTCCTCCAGCACTCATTTCAAATTCAGAATGAGGTCAGCTAGAGTGACATGGATGCATCTAACTCAAAAAGCTGTTAAGTTAGTGATTAACATTCATACATGTACAACTAATGGAACCTGTTGAATATAACAATCACAGTTCAATTATTGACAACTATTTGAACTATCACGCTGATGTAAGACGCAGTACATACAAATATTGTGACAAGTGGGAAAGCACTGGTGGTCTGCCTTTAACTTTTTTTCTGTCATTCAAGTGTACATGTATATCACAATAAGGAAGTTTCTTCAAGAACCACATAAAATTTATCGGGCGTCAAATACATAAGAAGTTAGAAGCAAGGGGGATTTCAGGTCAGGAGGAGAGCATGATTAATTTTTTCTTCTTCAATGATAAAAAGAGAAGAGGTAACATGCACAGTAAATTAGTGAAAGTTGCTGTAGCATATACATGTAAGACCTTGAGACAGTTCTTGGACAGGGAATTTTCTAACAATACCCTGTTTTAATTGGTCTCGAGTTGAACCTTAGTGGCAATAAGCTGCAGACATCTGAAGCTTTCATGTGTGGTCTTACATGACGTTTGGTGGGAACCATTTCATGATTTCTGCCAAACTGACCTAAAGGCTTTCATACATGTACATGAACACACTGGAGAATTTGCCAGTAAATTGCCAACGACCAATGGTTTACGCAAGTTTCCTCCTGCTATCAACCTGGCTGCCATCATACTAGGTTTCCACACTTCAAAAGATTTCAATTTGCCGACCATTTCAAGGTTTTTTCAAGCCCAACATTCCTGTTTTTCGGGGTCCCGGAATAAATATTTTACATTTATGTAACCTTAAGACAATGCGAAATGACATTTCAGTCATTGCATTAAGCCACTTCAAAGAAATTTCCCCCAGAGAATGCCACCTTTCCATGAGCTTGAATTTTGACTTGATTAAACGTCACAGCCTTTCCTGGCCCAACAACTAAAAAAAAACATGATTCCCAGGCTTTTTACAGTCTGGAAAAGTGACTTATTCCAGGCTTTCCAAGATTTTTAAGACGACGTACAAACACTGTGGCATTAACAAAATTATATTGTGCAAGTGACCAATCCGTAAAAACTGAACTGTTCACCATGCTGGTTTCCTCTTCGGTCGTACGTGGGAAGGTCTGCCAGCTACCTGCTGATGGTCATGGTTTTTCTCCCACCATAACGCTGGCCACTGACGTACAGGCAAAATCTTCTTGAGTACAGCGTAAAACACCAATCAAATAAATAAATAAACTGTTTTGTTTCCCTTCCGCATAAAATATTTTCCATTTATTGAAGTCTAATGACATTGTGTTGGCATCTAAACCACATATAATTTCTCCATCACAAAACAGCAATCCTTTGGTGAGAGTAATTCAACTGGCCAAGTATAAGTAGGAGCCTATCATGTGAGCTGCAGGCTTAAGAGATAAACATGCGTACAGAACAATGCCACTGTGACAGTCCATGTGGATGTGACCACCTCATGTTAAACATGAGCTGAGCTGCGGGATTACAAGTATACAAGTACCACTATAAATAGCATTATTATTCACAATGCATTGCTAATGAAAATAGGTCGACACGTCTGGCACACATATAACAGGGCACCTACTTAAGAAAGCCAACAAAAGTTTATGCATGTGTAGAAATGTATGTGATGCATAAACAATGAATAAAACATCTTTAACATGAATATACCTAGGCTAGAACGAAAGTGGTGAATGCATTATGATGATAACGCGGTAACTGACCAGTTCACACCTATAGGCCTACTTATGACAATTCTCACCTCAGGCAATGGGCGAATTACAATTTACACACCCGTGTCCAACAACAAAACATGTCCAACACCTTAGCTCAACTTAATCAACAATTTACACGCTGTTTGCTGACTGTTGCTTTTATCAGGAAACTGCCTTAAGCCCACAATGTTTTACAGAATATTGAAAATGATATACATTTATTGTACGAATGTAAACGCATTAATGTATCGCTGCTTCAAATGGTGTGCGTTGTTGTTGTTCTTGCAGTCAAATCACACGGAAGCCTTGAATGACTCAGTGTCAGGTGTCACTAAAGCTCTTTAGCTGAGAGAAGATCAGATCTCACACTGAAATTTACGACATACCTTAGCTTTTGTCCGGAATAACTGTTTCTGGGCTTTGGCAAGGAATTTTCCTCCTTTTCCGTGGTCTGCCATTTCGCTACAATCCTCTGACCTTCTGGCCCCAGGTTCGCTCAACAGCTCCTGCCTTTCTCCCCACGTTAAGAATGGACTTGCCCGACTGCCGCCACTGAAAAAATTGTTATCCACAGCATAAGATAAACACTCAACAATCTGAATGATACATCCAACTACTGTATTTTAAAGTAACCAGCATTTCCCTATCACATCACTGGATATATTGACGTAATATTCACAGTACGAACCCAAATTTGACGAATTGTACAGTCACTGTTGGGTTATCTCCCTTTTGTCAACATTCCAGTGATTTTTTTTTTTTTTGGTTATAGAATGCCTATTAGTCCATGTATAGCCTACTCATTGAGGCATTGATCTATTTAAAAGGCCCTCCGTAGATATTTTTCATGTATTGTTGCAGCTGTGCACTGAATCTACTAATATACTGGTAGACGTTCTACAAGAATATTGCAGGTCTACAATATCTGCAAATACATGTCTGAAGAAGAAAGACAGAGCTAGACTACTAGCTATCATCAGTGCATATACCTTGCCGTATTTGTAGCACATTAGCTCTTAGTGGGACTAATATATAAGTTATGTTATACTAATCCCAGATACGTTCGCCCAGCTATATACCCGTAGGTTATTAAGTACCTGTTGCGCATGCTTGTTAATTCGTATTTTGGAAACAGTTGATCAGATCGACATTTACTCAAAACTGAGTCTATAAACACAGTGTTGTCCCACCAGTAGGCCTCATGATAGGCTTACACCTAGGCCTAAAGGCACTGTTTATTAATCGTATACACACTTGTAACAACTTGCACCTTTACCAAACACCTAGCCACACGCACAGTATGTTTCGTTATAACTTTCATGTGGACCAATTGTTTCCTTTTCAAAACGTTTATTCGACCTGTAAAAAGCCTGACATTCATTTTAAAACTGAAACCAAAAAATATGCATCAGTTATTCACAATATTTTAGCTTCACAGAAATTACTTAGGCCTACTTTATATCATTGCATTGCAAATTGGGGGGTGGGAAATTTTCCATGGGAAAATTCTTGAGAATGGCGTTAAACAACAGTCAGTTAGTCATTGAATCTGCTTCAACATAACTTGACCGATTGCGATTTAAGCCGTTAGGATTACCCCCGCGTTTATAAGCGGATGTCCCAGGTTCAGTCTGGGGCTGGTCATTTTCTTTGCCACGCTCACTATTAGGCAAGTCGGTAGTGCAAACAGGCCTACATATGGGGTCTCGCTGACTCAGATGGTTAAAGCGCAAGCTCGCTACGACAACCAGGCCCTTGGCCATTGTATGTATGTATACTAGGGGTTTAACGTCGTGCTTAACAATTTTTCAGTCATCCGACGATGAGGAGTGTGCTTACATTGTGTCTTCTTCTTTTGGCAGGACGAATCTATGCCACCAAAGTGCTGCAGCCACTGAAGTATCATGCCGAAGATGACACTCCACCCAGTCGCATTATACAGACACCGGGCCAATCAGACATCTGCCCTTGGTTTTCCCTGGCCAGCGACATCGTGAGTTCAAGTTTTTCGCCCTCGCTGATACTGTTTCGCCCTCAGTATCTTCCATAAGTAGATAGGTGCGGTACAGCGAAGGTTTATGCTTCATTCCATGAGCTTCGGTTTCCTCGAGGATCGACAAGTAAACTTGACCGCTGTCATGTGAGTGAAATATTCTTAAGCACGACTAAAACACCAATCACCATCAGTCAGTTAATCAATCGTTAACCAAACACTGATCATTAATTGACTTGGTGTGAGAGAATGAGGCCTTGTGTCTGGTGTATTCGACATGGAGTTTTAGTGTGGCAGCACTGTATTAACATGTCTTTATAGTCCGGAATTGTGTCTACTGCACAACATATACGTAGGCCTATATATAACGGGGGTATTAGTGAAAGGCGCGTTTAAGTCTAAGCCAATTAGCAAAACCAATGTGACTGTTAATACACATGAAATGTATATCTCTGGAATTAGGCGAGGAATTAGATACTTATATACCAACAAAGTATAACTCCAAACATAATCTCGACTGAGACCAAACTGCACAAACTGAAACCGTTCAAGCCTGTATGTGTGCAACAGGGCAAGAGTCACACCTTCGCGCGAATGCCGATATAGATTTTAATGGATGTATTTAACACGCTTCATTTTGAACATCATGTAAAGTCATCTTCATTGTGGTATTCCTAGCTTTGAGCATCCGTGTTCTTCGTAAGAAAAAGGAAGTGATCCATAATCTGAAGCCGAATGGACGAAAAGCTGATTTTTGCCGACTTATAAAGTTTACAGAACTACAGTGCAATGGAACCATCATAATTGAAGGCTAGGCATGCACATTCTTACCTAACGGCTATATTTTTCATTATTCATGCTAAAATGGTATTCTTGCCTGTTAAATTCGGTTTGTTTTCACCACCAATACTAAAGAGTGAGCTGATGATTGGCTTAGAGCAGCTATGGCATCACTTTAAAACTATGAATACGGTTGCTTTTTGTGTGTGGAATCTGGCGATGTGTCAGATGACCTTGACCTTGGCGGTTAGATAGCTTTCCTGCCTCATGCTTTATTTGTATATATTTTCACCAGTTCATACATCCCGTCATATTTACCTATGATACATTTCAGTTACTATTCAGAGAACAACACGTACATTTCTGTTGCTTGTGTATTTAGCTGTCTGATTTCCCAGGTTTTACTTTTTCAATAATTTGTAATGTGCCGTTAACATGTATAAATTGATAACTTCAGCATGATTTGGGTCTGACAGTTAGGCGTATACTGTCATGTTTTACATGCCATCACTTTCTGTATGATTTTTTATCATGTAATACACGACGATGTGTTCACACATGAAGCAGGACGCTATGGCGATATGGTTTTGGTACTGCCTCAATGGGACACAGTGCAGAAGAAAGATGTACATAGAGTCTAATCCAGCCACGGCAACTGTATAACATATACTTAAAACCAGTACATTGTTGGAATTACTATAAGTTGGAAAAGGAAGATTGCTAATACCAAAGCCTTATAGGCGGACATGGTACCCTGCTGATCTCTCGCTTATGTCATGCACAAGACGATCCTCTGGACAGCCACATGGCGGTTTGACGTTAATGATTCGTTAACATGACCATTGAGCTACATATATTAACCATCTGTTTGTTTTTATTTTATTACAGATTGGCGTTTTGCATGCTCAGGAATACTTCACTGATGTTAATATTGTATATCCTTAAAGTAAACTTATGTATTCATACATTGATGTGTATCTATACAGAAAAGAAACAATGACCTGTAACTAACAGGAAAAAGACACTGCCCACATGTTCAGGCCTACAGCTGCTCTTGTAGCTAAAACTGTACATGTCATTTGGACACGGTTTTCAATGGTGTGTTTGATGATAACCAGTTTTCTTCGTCGTTATTTTCTTCAAGTGCAACTCTTCACTCTATCTTGTGACTCCATCTAGTTATGTTCAGCTTTTGTCCGGCCAATTGTTTGTCCATCCGTCCGTCCTGCTTGTTTGCATGCTTAATTTTAATATTGCGTGAATACATTGATGTCGCGCCTCACATTTCTCCACCAAATGCCATTTTCCATATATATCTTCTATATACAATACTGAAAATATGACTGTGCCCCGGATATAAAGTTTGCGCTATAAGACCCCTATAGGAATTGTGTGAATAAAAATGAGTTCATATATAGCCGAACTTTTGTTGCACATCAGTATGTTTCCATATATCTGATCAGTTATAACTTCCCTTTAGAACTTCAGTAAATAAACGCGTATGGGTACGTGGAGATACCGAGTGGCACACTCCCTTGAACCAGTCCTGTACATAAATACTGAGAGGCAATAAATTTCATTCAGTCATACTTGTCCACATAACAAGCCTTCTGGATGTTTTCTGTAATTTTATTACAGTTATACCTTTATTACCCAGTTCTGCCTATGATAGGTCAGCTTGGTCAAGGTTTTTAGACTCATATATAGACCTGTGTGTGTGTATAATGTAGTGTATCACAACCACACGGCCACATGTGCAAGTTACATGGAGTTACGGCCCTTCTCAGCTCATATCACGTAGACACACTCGTACACGGATGTGAATGTGTTTTCTCACTAAACGGTGCAGGCCTATTTATTCAAATCTGCTCAAATCGTCATACACTGAGACCGACCTGTTAACTCACGTCGTCCTGATACCAAGGAGATCATTTTCCAAACCTCACCAAGACGACCATCATACAGCGACATTCAGGTACGGATATCCTAAATGTAGCCACAGTAAACTATGTCTATGCCATTCTACACCCAAAAAACAGGCCGATCAAATTGGCGGTATACAGAGCATTCAAAAAGATGGTAGATAGGTAATTTCTTTATTTGACTGATGTTTTACACGGCACTAAAAGAATATTTCACGTATAAGTCAGCGGTCAGCATTATGGTGGGAGGAAACCGGACAGAGATAGGGCCCGGGGGAAACCCACAACCATATGTAGGCCTATAGGTTACTGGCAGACCTTCCCATGTTCGACAACATCAGCTGAACTTGAAATCACAGCGACTTTTTTGCTGAGAAGCTCATGAGTTAGTGTTGATCTGCCCTAGCACGCTAACTACTCGGCCTCGGAGCAAGTCAAAAAAAAAAAAAATATCCGAGCCGATGAAAAATGTCAGAGTTAAAGTGAGGTTAAAATTTGGTTTTGTCAAAAACAAAGTCAGAAATATACTGAAATTAAAATATATTTGTTGTTTAACACCATACTCTAAAATCTTTCACTTATATGATAGTGACTATGTTTGGGTGGAAGAAACTGGAAGCAAACCTTTGGCAAGTTGTTTAGTAAGTTTCTCACTTGTGATGTACACGTGTTGGCCACGCCTATTCCCGGCTATGCGGGTTCAAACCAGGTTGATCATTGTCCATTGATCAAGTACTACCTTATCAGTAATCTTCATCACAAATCTTCATATAATAGCAGGAATTTGATTTACTTATTTATTTGATTGATGTTCTACAGCGTACTCAAAGACTGTGTCGCTTACACGACGGCAGCCAGCGTTATGGAGGTAGAAAACCGTGCAGAGCCCATGAGATGTACTTCAACTCATAGCAACAGCACTGGCGAGAGGCTCCCTTGGTCATGTAGGCCCCGTAATAGTAGAAATTAATGACAGAATTCACAGCTTGGGCCCGAGTTACTTTAGGCGAGAAAAGTCTCCATTGGTGGATCTTCAGCGAAGAACGTAGGATCCTAGTTATAAGACCGCTTATTGTCAGAAAGGTCTACATGTGAATAATGAAATCAAGGACGTGGTCATATAATAATAGTTCTTAAAACCCTTCGCCGGAATAATGTTATACCCCTGTGTGTCATCTCAACGATAAACTTGTATGTACACATCACAGAAACAACATTAAAAAACTAAATGCTTGGTTATATTTTAGTACCTGTTGATTTGTCAGTTAACACTGGTTAGCAAGTTAGTGATCGAGTTCCGCTGATGGCAAGCCAGTGACCAATTTAGCTTCACTGGTAGCAAGCTACATGTAGTGACAAATTTCGCCCCACTGGTGGCAAGCTAGTGATCAATTTAGCTCCACTGATACGAAGCTGGTGAGCAATTTAGTTCCACGGGAAAGCGAATGAGCATTTAATAAAAACTCCTAAAACCTTCCTTAGGCAAGAATTCTTTTAGGTTTATTCCATTATAATTCAGGAGATTTATAAATGCGTACAAAAATACAATTTTAAAATGGACGTATTTTCCGATTAGAATTAAAAAAAAATGACCTTAGAATATTTCAATATTTCAACATAAATATGAGAAGATTGTTATAAACTTTGGACGCCTTTTACTTGGATTTTTCTGAAATGCATATTTATGTTTCAACATTTCGCTTTGATATAAAAGCATGAAGCCTCATCGCATAGAGAAGGCTTAGTACTGCTTTATCTGATAGTCCCACGACAGGACTACGCCTTCCAGGGGATCAAGTTCAATCCCAGACAGGTCCGCTGTGTCGCCCAACTGCAAGGAACCTGTAGAGCTAGTAACTGCTTCTACCAGAGCTTCTGTTACGCTTTCAGACGGGCGAAAGTCCTGCTTCACCTTCCCGGAGCCGAAATTGATGGCGACGAGGTAGCTGTAAATAAAAGGCTGGTAAGCTACATGTACATAAGCGACGCAATATCCAAAGGTATGTCCACCATTAAAAACAGGCTAATGATTTATTCATCTAATTTCTATGTTTAACCCTATATACCCAGGAATGTTTGACTGGTGATCACTTTATAATGAGTGGAGGCAGCTGTATATAGTGATCATGATAAACTATCAATTTATTTTTGTTTATTTGCTTCGTGTTTTAGGTAGTACTCAAGAATATTTCATTTATACGACGGCGGGCATACGAAGGAAACCGAGCCCAGATAAAACTCAGGACGATCCGCAGGTTGGTGGCAGATCTTTCCACGTACGGCCTGAGAGGAAGCTGGAAGCATGAGCTGGGCTTGAAATCACAGCGACCGCATTGGCGGGAGGCTCCTGGGTCATTGCGCCATGCTGCCGAGCTAACCTCCTCTGCCATGGAGGCCCCTGATAAACCATCAACCTTCGGCAAACTATGCTAACAAACTCTGTGGTGTTTCCGAAGGCACATTTCTATTCTGATATTAATACCATAATAGTCCTTTTAATCAATCTATACAACAGATCCCAGTCCCAAAATCTAGGTTATTATATTCAGCTGAGTGATTCTCACTGATGTTTTGAATTATTTTGTGTGAATGTCAAAACGTGAGCCGCAATTCGCTTACTTTGTCAGGCCATCAAACTCCCGGCGAAAAGACAGGAGATTATCATTCGTGACGACGTATAGAAAGTCACCATGCAGCACTGTGGGGTTCTGACGGGCACTGATCAGATTCTTGAAGAACGCCAAGTCTGAATCTGGGTCTTCTTCTTGAAACTGAAATGGGTAAAGCATTTAAGCCACAATGCTGGTTTATTCTTAAAATATGTACAGAAATTCTCGTTAAAACGCGAATGAACAAGATACCTGAATAACTGAACTTAACAATGGGTTTGTTTCTATCAATTTGTAAAAGAGAAAAATGTACATTAAAAACCAGGGTTTCTCACCTCAACATTTGTCAGGTCATAATTTGGATTAACAGGTATCCACGGGGAACAGTTGGATGAACAATTTGAGGCAAAGCCTCCGCCTGTTGTGTTGCTCCACTGCATTGTCGATCGCATTGGTTGATCCATGGACCAAGCATTTGGAGGTGTGTGCATGACGTCAGTCATTCCTATTTCGTCACCGTAGTACGTCACTGGAGTTCCAGGCATGAACATTGTTAGCATCGTCAGAGCTCTAGCCAATGAGCTGTTAGTTCTACTCATTACCCTGGACGTGTCTTCAGTTCCAACCTTAAAAAGAAACGTGGCGACATTTACACTATATTCGTTATTTACGTTCCTCCAGGACTCTCTTATTCAGACAAAGACACCCGAATGTAAAGGAGAAAATTGATTTTTAATTGTTTATTTTATATATTACAATAAAAAGCGTTTCTCTTCTCCAATATATGAAAATAAAGTGTTGCTTTGCGTAGACAAACATCTTATCCCAAATCATGCAGTGACCCAAGAGCCTCTCATCAATGCGATCGCTGTGAGTTCAAATCCAGCTCATGCTGGCTTCCTCTCCGGCCGAAGGTGGCCTGCGGATGGTCGTGGGTTTCCTCCGTGGGCTCTACCCGGTTTCCATCCACTATTTTGCTGACCGCCATCGTATAAGTGAATTAAGAAGTATTTTAAAATGTGAAAATATTCACCACACTTCACGTGACAGAATTAAAAACTGCAGCAACAGGCCGTACGTACCATCCAGGTCTGCCACTGGCCCGATGGGATATTCGTCAACCAGGAATCTAAATGCTTCTTGACGCATGCGCCATTGCAGTCAACAGTGACAGGAATTAGGCCATAATTGAGAGAGATATCTACACCATCTCTGCCAAATCTGCCGTAGTAAGCCAAACTCTGTTCTGTACTGCCACGGATGTCCGCAATCAACATTCTGAAAATAAATACAAATCACAGGTTTAAGTTTTTCGTTCTTAAATTTGTTTAATTCATAATAAGACACCTTGTCCGCGTCAATGAAAGAAACATTTTCCTAGTCACAGGTAGAAACCTAGTCTTAGGAGGAAGCAATTGTCTTTATGTGAAAAGTTGTATTAGGAAGAAACTTGATGACCTAGACACAGGGAAAACACCCTGTGCTAGGAAACCATCTCACCCAGGAAAGTAACCCCAAACTGCATCACTCGATTTCCATGCTTTCTCGAAACTTTAACTGGTTGATAAGAAAAACAATTTCTTTTTGCTATGTAAGCATCGGTTCTTAAGCGGTTGATAAAGGCATGCATTTAAATTGTTAAATATATCATAGTTGTTTCACATGAAGAGCATGCACACGTTCTGAAATAATTGTACCTGTCAGTATTGTTGGCACTTCCATAACTGTCCACAAGGTGGCGCACCGAGCAAACATGTCATTGATCTCCGGCAGACCGAAAGTGAAGTCATGCCTTGTAATAGTTGTAGTCATCCTGTATTCATCAGAAAACCATAATTAGCTGTCTGGGAGCCTCCAAATATATTCCATATTTAATCAGAGCCAGTGACACAAACTAGAACATGCAATTTATCTGAACGCGCCGACATATAGTCTTGTCGTGAAATACATTCTGAAATGTGCACGATTGCCAATATGATTTCATGTCTGTTTTTAAATATGCTCGTCATCATGTTTTTACAAGCTTGGGTGAGTGCTGAGTGAGTGAGTGCTTGGGGGTTAACGTCGGTGAGTGTTGATGACAGTAGACTAATTAAACCGCCCTGATTCCTTATAAGTTGACAGAATATGGGAATTTGTAAGGGAATTTGATTGCACGGTGTAGGCTTATTGCTTTAGCTCTAGGGAAGAGTGGCGTTCATGTTGTTTTCTGGACTGTTTTCTTCGTAATGATCACTGGATGCTTTTTGTTGCCGGGTAACAGTTCATTCTTTATTTGATGCTAGTCAGCTTTTCCAGCCTGAAATCTTTTTGATGGCCCGGTGAATGTCAGCCACCTTATACGAATTATTAAGAATGTCACCCAATACGATTAAAACTCAATGTCTGACATGGAGTTCTACACTCTTATCAAAACTGACGAGTGATGACTATATAGGTAAGGTAAGGTCCACTGTTGTAAAGTCAGGCCCAGGTAGTATGGATGACTTACTGGATTGTTTGTTGGCGGGTTTGTCAAAGGTTCTTCATTTCGAAGGTCGTCATCTACAAACAGGTAGGCGCTGTTCCTCACAAAGAAACCATCCACATCGTTGTCCATCCAGAACTCTAGAATACTCTATGACAAAAGACGATATACACTCTGGTCGTTAGCACTGTATAATAGTTAATAAATATTTGAAAGTAACAGGAACAAGAAAGAAGACATTTCGGTCGAAGCCGTCACGTAGGACGACCCTTCCCGAGAGACCATTTACCAGCATATGCACTGAAACTTTAATTTAAGTTTGTCAGCTTGAAGTTGGTATCAATAATGTTTTACATTCACTGTAGTTTACATGGTCCTCTAGGTTAAAACAACGCTTAAGTGTGAAAGCTCCCGTTGATTGTTTTCTGTTTCTAGAATTTGGTCTGAATCCATTTGGGTTACCCTAGGGGCATCAGAGAGTTTCGAATGCTCATCAAACCGTTTTCAAGACATGGAACTTGACCCCATTTATCTTGCTTTCCGATAAGCGTTTGTTTATTCCAAACATCATCCTTATTTCTTCAGAAGTTTCGGTATCAGAATATTTGTTTGCTTATTTGTTTTATTAAAAAGAAAGAGAGAAATACTCCATGTGTGGGGAAATACCTGAAGTTCTTGTTGAACTAGCTCGCTTCTCAGATTGAGTCAGGTTGAGTGCTTCGGAACTGGTGAATGTACCACTGGTTTCTAGGAGCCGCATTGGTCCAGGCTGCCATCTTCGCTGTGCTCGTGCTGTATACCGACAGCTGAAACCCATATTTTGATCCAACAGTGACATATTTATGAGAATGTTTCTTTGTTTTTTCTAAGCTATCCGTTTTCAATGCAATCAATGGTCAGAAATAGCACATGTACTCAAGCTCGTTTATCTTTGCTATATACAAATTGTAACACCCGACAGCGAAATTCTTATATCCCATAAAACTGCAAAAATGACTACTTGGAGAAGATTTATCTTTTCAGAGACCGGCCCGGATAGCACAGTTGGTAGACCGGTAGATCCAGGATCAATCCTTGATCGAGTCACACCTAAGGCTTTACGTTCAGCCTGAAGGGGATAGTGCAACGACTGGTTGACCCGTATCAGTATAATGGCTCGGGCGGTGCGACTTAGTGAAGCCGCACTAAATAAAAGAGCGGTGGAAATCCGTCCTGCTACAAGGAGGCACATTACACGTACATGCACCCTAAAGATTCCTTCGTCGTCATATGACTGAAAAATTGTTGAGTACGACATTAAACCCCAAGCACACACTCACTCTTTTCAGAGAAACAGGTTTTAAACAGAACTACCAAACTTATTTGCCTTTTCCACACGTACCCAATTGGTAGGCACATCTATTCCGTCCTTCCAGACATAATAGTTCCTGTAATTGTTCGCCTGGTCGCTACTGCTGGCACTCTCTGTAAACCACATGTGCTGTTTGCTTGTTGTTCCAGGAATGAAGTCCACGACCAGCCGCATGTCTGCAATGTAAATATGGAACTACACATTAGTCCGAACACCCGGTGTATAGATCAATGTTTCTTTACTGACAACGTTCGCCCGTCTGTCAATCTATAGGGCCAAATATCAAAATCAGCCACACTCAGACTATGTTGGACATAAAGTTACCTAAGCATGGGAAGGGCATTCCCAGCCTAAACAGAGCAAGTTTTCCGTTTATTGAACTTTTCAGAATTTATTCGAAAAGGTAACATCCTGCGAAACACTGTGTATGATTACAAAGGCACAGGAATTGATGCTTACCATGATTGTGAATTTCCTTCACCAATTCTTGGAAGTCTGCCATGGTACCGTAATGACTGTCAATCATGGTGTGGTTTAACACGCTGAACTCGTTCTCTGACTGGTCGTGTTCGTAGAAAGGGGAGAGGGAAATTGTTTCCTACACCGAGGTCTTTCAGATACTCCAGGCGAGAAGTCACTCCTGAAAAACATCCAATCAAGCAAGCACATGAATCACGTGATACTGTGTCATCGTATAACAGGTGTTATATACTGAGCTATTTGAATCTTTGTTTGAAATATGAATGTATTTAATTCTTAGACCTGGCCCGAACACAAGATAATCACTTTATAGCATTGCTTGCTATGTCTCATTTCATGACCAGTAGTGACTGAGCCACCACATAAAGTCGTCTGAAGAGTGGGAAAGTTCGTCAGTATCTTGCCAAATGAGGGTGGTTTACCACTTGCACTCCGGATAAAACAAATAAAACTGACCGCCACAGAAGTGCAAAAGCCTGTGACAAGAAGCCGTATTCAAATAAATAAATGTTAGGTCGCCTGTATATGTATATGTACGTGAAATTGTGAAAATGGTAAAAGTATAGTGAAGCTAAGAATCCTCATCTCTGTAAGATATTAGCCTATGCATATTTTTTCTACATTATAGATTAGTTGTAACATATCTAACATCCGACATCGCAACCCATCTGTATTGGAAAGGGGAAATTTCTCAACACATCGTTGAAAGAATAATCAGAGGGTATATTTCTCACCTTTCAAATCACCCACGCCGTCATTGTCGGAGTCCTGGAAACTGCGGATGTATACCCGGTACACTACGGACTTCTGCCACCAGCTTATGGCGGGTGGAGATTTGCATCGCGGATGGACAACGATGATGGCGATGGTGGCGGCGATGAGACTGATCCAGGCGAGGACGATGATGGCAATGGAGATGTTGCGGAGCGTTCTCCAGAGTGGTTTTTGAGGAGTGGCGTAGAAGGTGCTCCTTGGTCATTTCGGGGTACGGCTCTTCCCCAGAGTAGTTCGTCACGTCCCCATTCTTGTCGTCTGATACCACGTATTCCCTGCCGGAATCATCGTGTAACACGTAAGAGGACTTGTTGGTTTCTGACACATGGGAATCCATGACTTGACTGTAACAATAAAAAGTTGAATTTAAATAAATGGGTTGACCAGATTTACCTTAGTTCAGCGCTCTAAACACCCGGGGAGGTGAAATCATAAGTAAAAACAAATACTGTGCAATACACTAACACCTCGACAATAGGCACTTTCTGAAAGCCTTCAAGAGATAGAGTGTCACATATACACGAGCGGATACACTAACAAACGACAGGCAGACGAGCGAACTGACTAATCCTTTGGTAGATTTGAAATTATATGTACATGATGTCAAACTAAATCAATTTCTGTCATCGTGCAGTCACACAGATTGAATTGCTGGAGAGATTTTATGGGAAGTGGAGCAAGTTTGTGTGTGTGGCGGCAGGGGGGGCTAACATGAAACCTCGGTTTCGGGATGCATGAGCAGGTTTCTTGTATCAAAGGTGGTAGAGGGGACAAGTGTTCATAACATATGTACTATGACAATGAGGTAAGCACACACGTGCTTAAATAATACCTTATCTGGTTGACGTATCTGGTTCAACTTTGTTGTGTGATTACATCCGCGCCCCCATTTAATACGGATGAAAGAAAAGGGATGGGGTAGGCTGTTTCAGCAAAAAAGACTAGTAGCTAGTACTAGTAAGACTAGTCTATTGATCATTGGGGGTATCTAGTTGTGTTAAACATTCCACACTTATAAATTTACTTGGCAGATCGGTAAGCCTATAATAAGTATGATGTTATAACGAGTTTACGCGTAGACACTGGTTTACTGCTTGGTAGAACACCGTCTCCGGCCCTTCAGTGTCTGCCATGCCTACCTCACATGGCAGCTATCACTGGAGTGACCGGGCGAGTAAGATAAATAAAACCAGATGCTGTTTTGTTTGTATAAACGAATCCCCATATATGTCATTGTATTAATATTGTAAAGATAAGTAAACTCGTGCTTTTTCCATATTTCATGTAAAAAAGCGGCACACAGTTAGAAAAAGCTGAGATATATGCCTGCGAATACGATAGAAGTCAGCACAGTATATACAAGGTGCGAAACTAAAGAAAGTGGAAGATGTGTTTACCAACAGAAACAATGACGGCTGCAATGGCGGACTGTTCCACATGTACATTTCGTCTACATGTCATTGTCATCCCATTTGTGTTTTATCAGTGACATAAACTTAACTAATGTAATGTACCTTCATCATTTGTTTCATACCAACGACATATCCAGTAAATTCGGAGTAGAGCCGTGTTAGGACTGACTTACCTGTTGAATACCTGTGAACGTCTGTCAGTTACAGGTGTATTCTTATAACAGGTAAGGCCTTAGCGCAGTCTGACCTACTTCGGGTAGGCTCTGTAAGGAGGCCGCTACCCCGCCCCGCTTAACTTTATGCTCGCATAGCAAAAGTGTACATGTTTTCTGCGCCGCCTGACACCAAGCTTTATTTACGATGTGTGCAGTATCTGCCAGTACAAGTAACAAGTAATCGACAATGTGCGTGCGTACTTTCATGGTTTACAATGGGGCTACTGTGTTTTCCTTACACAGTGTGTGACAAGGCTGTTCTGGAGAAGGACATCTAAAATCTGAATAAGTTCAGGTAATTGAAAGTCAAGCTGAACGAAATAGGCATTACTAAAAAAAAGTAGGCATTGTTCAGCTTGTTAAACACTTTAAATAGATCGTTTTTGTAAATTCCAGTTCCCATTTTAAATGTTACACGACCTGCAAAAAGCTTGCATGAAGAAATAAAACTGCGCGGGACAGCCGTACACTGACTTGTGTTGCCCTGGAACAAAACCCACGTAATCGTTGCCATTATATACATAAGAAGATTTTACATCTGGTCATAAGTCATTTTCATAAACAGTATTGTGGAACTGCTTCACATTTAAGAAACTCAAAGTGCGGCAAAAACACTTTGGGTATATGCATAAATAAAACTGTTAAGTGGATCTTAGACCTGCATCTTCTCCATTAAGGCGTGTCACGATTTCTATCGCTCACAATACTGATATTACAGTGTTAGGCATGTGTGCTAATACTGATGTGTTTATGCATGCATTGCTATTCAACGCGTTCATATACTGTATATTCTTCTAATTACTTCGTGAAGGCTTTAATTTTTAGTACACAGGTGTTACTTGCATTCGGAAAATCTGTCAAAAAAGAGAAAAAAAAGACAGTCAGTTGACACACCTGTACATATACAGATACAAAGAGGAGATAAAGTATTTAAACACACACACACACACACATTTGCATTATAGCATCTGCCCTCGATTGTCGAGCGATATGCATGAGTGGTGGCGCGAGTTCGGCACAATTTAGGTAAAATATTCGAATTTAGATTTGGTTGGTTAAGGCCGCAAAACGTCATGGGGTTTGTCACGTGACTGTAATGGCGAGTTTGTGTACTGATGTCCTTCACACAAAAACCTGACCGTCGGTGGGCGGATGAAAAATTCTTGAGTTGTAAAATAAAATAATAACTGCGTATTTAGATCATATGTGAGAAAAACGAGGAGAGGGGAATGATAATAACGCATGTACTGCATGTGGTGAAGGTTTATTCCACAAAAATAACGTATTACACACGCAGATATTTACTATAGGCGTATATTCGAGGGATATTAATTTAGACTCACGACCAGGTCCCCCTTGATGAGTCCATGGTGAGTCCATAATCAGATTTATTATAATGTTTATCGGGTTAGAATGCTATACATGTACTTTGTTCGTTCGTATTTACGTGGGAAGGTCTCCTAGCAACCTGCCGATTGTCGTACGTTTCCCCGCGCCGCCACTTAAGTATCATACCGAAGACACCTGACGTGATACACCAGGCCAACCAGCCCTGCTTCCTGTCTCTAATTTTTCGGTGCTGAGCGCAAAACGAGGCAGCAGCAAGAACCATTTTTAAAGTCTTTACTATGATCCGACCTCTATAACTGATTCTATGGTCACACGGTACCACTGTTGTGGCCCTCCTGTTAGTTTACCTCCGTTGGGATTTTATTGTAGCTGTTCAAATAACTGCTTCATTTGTAGCAATTTCGCACCATGACTTAGGCGGGGAAAATGCAGTGGTGTTAACTCAAATTTATTTCGAAATCATGGGTCTAGAATTACTCAGATTTGTGTTGTCATCGCATATAACATACAAAAATTTTACAACAAAGCAAAGTTACCCGTTTTAGAGATGGTTTGTCCACTGGTAGAATCCTAAATAATAAATAAATATATATATAAATAAATAGATAAATAAATAAATGAGTAAATATACATATGAAGGGCTTAGCATAAACATTACGCAGAAATTGTTAAGAGTTACGAGCTCTTTGTGGAATATGATCTCAGTGATTACATACGTATGTATATGTATGTATAGGAGTGTGATAAGCAACAGCCCTTATGTTATGTGACAGGCCTTCGTTCCACGAAAAGGATATCCGGAATGCACGTATCAAAAACGGCCGTATAGTGAAACATATAAATAAGGATCGATTTACCAAACATCCAGTTCCCTATGCACATCGGGAGTCCACAAAGCCTCGTAAAGACAATTTATCATATTATTTTCGATATTCGATTACAAAGTATGTACAAAATGCACATGGCTTTTAACTCGCAATAATTATTGGAGAAAACTTATCTACGAAGTTACATGTATGTGCAAGCTTTTCATTGTTTCAAGTCAGTATATACATGTATACACAAACTGCCGTTTACACCTTACTTCAACTTCAACTTGACTATTTCTTACTCTATTGCTTTATTTAAAAAATATATATTAAAGGAGAAGAAAACATAAAAATTATGACAAATTCAGATGAAAGAGCGTCAAAACTTATTTACAAAGGTGATTTTTTTGTTCAAGAGAAAAGGGTATTTGAAAATATTTTTGTATGGTGGGTATTTGGGTCCAACGTTTGGTACTTATACTTGTTGCATAATAATGTTCTATATAAGAAAGTGATGCTTGTCTAATAAATTTATTTGAATGTAAATTTGTTTTTAATATTGAAACATATCAAAAATATAAATATGATCCAAATTGAGGTTTAATACATTTGTTAGCTGAAAAGAACAGATTCTCGTGCAAAAATATTTATTAAACTTGTGTTACATACTCATTTATGACATTATTAAACAAAGGCTATATATGCCAAAAGGTGGTCCCAAATACCCGCCATACAAAAATTATTTTCAAGTGTTCTTCTCAAGGAAAAATCGGAAAAAAATGTTGAAGACCACATTAGGAATAACTTTTCTCACTCTTTCATCTGAGTTTTATGTCATTTTTATGTTTTCTCCACCTTTAAAGTTCTACATATTTTAAATCTTTTACAGCCTGCTATGATATAGGTCAAGCTATATTTATTTTATTTGATTTATTTGATTGGTGTTTTACGCCGTAGTCAAGAATATTTATTATACGACGGCGGCCAGTATTATGGTGGGTGGAAACCGGGCAGAGCCGGGGGGGAAAATCACGACCATCCGCAGGTTGCTGGCAGACCTTCCATCGTACGGCCGGAGAGGAAGCCAGCATGAGCTGGACTTGAACTCACGGCGATCGCATTGGTGAGAGACTCTTGGGTCATAACGCTGCCCTAGCGCGCTAACCAACAGCCACGGAGGCCCCTGGGTCAAGTTATAGAATATCGGTCTATCAATTATTTTTGTCGACGCGCATTAAGTTACAATATTTCTTGTGATCGTGTATATATGCTTTTAGAGTTGGCAGACCGGTGTTAAAGAGCAATTACCAATTATTACTTATTACTTTCAACGTGGAAATAAACCTCCAACCATTCCTATCTTCGCCGTGAGTTTGGTCTCCTCCCCTATTTAGCGCAGTGAGAGTGGACTCTCCCATTATAACACATGTCAGCGGTGTAATAATTACACCTGAGAGCCTGTCCACAATCAAGTAGCAAGTGTGAATAGCTTGTCAGAGTGACATGTGCAGTGGTTTGTAACATGTGGCCGGAATCCTTAAACAGCAATTCAGATAAACAAATTTATGCTATTGTCACACCAAAGTAGTTCTCAAAACTTCATCTACGTCCTAAAAAAAAAAAAAATCGGAAAACGAGCTGTGCTCGGCGCAGAACGTGTAACTTTGGCCAAATGATGTCTAAAATACGATGCTCATCAACACAACAAGTCAACGAGCCGGACGAGTTGGGTCTGTCTGCGAACGGGATAAAGGAGGTACAAGCGTAATACGCCCTAACAGTATCGAAATACGACATTTCCGTTCGTAGTACGTCCAGCTCGTTTTAAGTATGCTGTCACTCCGTCTAATTGCAGAACGGGATGGCCGCCAGAAAAATTTGAGCAGGCTCGAAGTTCTAGAGCCCTTCTCGTCCGAGCCCGTACATGAAGTTCGTATACAGACCGTAAAAAGTTGCTACAACGTCCACTCCGTTTGCACGCAGTTTGAGCTCGTTCGGCACTTATTTTCAGAACGTAGTGAGAACTTGTTTGATGTGGTGGGGGTATAACCTGTGCAAACATAGAGTGTCCTGGCGCTTTCAACAATGTGTGTCAAAGGTATATAACTACAGGTCATATACAGCACGAGGTTTCGGCCCTTGTCACGGTACTCATCTCTGTGACTAATTTATTTGTGCACCCTAGGTCGTAATCCACCCAGGGTCTCCCGATAAATCCCCAATCCGATTAATGTAAACCTACTCTTATTCTCAATTTAAATACCATTCTCCTTATTTATGACGCGTGATAAACTGTTTTGCATGCACACATATTTATTTTCTTACCTCGTGTGAAATAGCTTAAATTAACGGATTTGTCCCCATTTTAAAAATGTGAGTTTCTTTATTGTATTCCAGTCCAACGTAATACAACGTTGAGCGGAAAAAAATGTTGCAATTATTGCTGGTGGAGCCCTCAACGGTTGAAGGGCTGATTCGCCACCCTTGATCAATGAGGTTGCGTGTTCGAATGCAGCTCTTACTGGTTCGATTGCAGCTTAAAGTTAGGAGCTTGACAAGTCCGTGGCAAAAGGGACATGGTTTACACGCGGGACACTGGGTCCTCCACCCATAAATCTGCCGGCCATCATAGAAATAAAAATTATAGTATATGGCGTTAAACACCTATAAAAAAAATACATGCTGCCATTTTGGGATACTGTCACCAACTGAAACATAACTTTCGAAGCACCAACGATAAATATGAAAAGTTAATGATCTCAGGATCATTTACTGTTATCGGTCCTGTTACTGGGTCCATATGGACCATATGAATATAAAACAAGAGCGTGTGGCTATACAATACGCCAATTGAAGGGCGATAAAAAACAAAGCTCAAACTTGTACAAGAACATGTACTACATGTAAATTGACGGTAATGCTGTTTCATCGAATGACTAGAATGGATTGTAATGCTTTAGGTACAAACAATATGGCACTCGTTATGCATTATGGTCCATGTATGGAAGTTGTAGGCGGGTATTGTGGCTGTTGTTAAGACCATAGATCGTCAATCGCTAGGACGAGGTTCTCGTTGAATACCATCCTCTGGCAGTTTTTTCTTACGATTCACCCCTATCCTCTGGCCTTGGTGGCAATAAGCCTCTGACATCACTAGCAGGGCTGTTTTATGGTTTTACGTGTTGTTTGAAGATCACTTGTCTTCCACCAATGTAACATATATATTGAGCTCTCGATCTCTGTCGGAGAAAGTCTGTGCATCTCACGTAGGAAAGTTCGACAGTTATTTGCCACCGACCGATGGTTTATTCGAACAATCAGCTTTCCTTTACCCATGAAACTAACTACCGCACTTTAAGTGAAATGTACTTGACCATGACGTTAAACCCCAATGGAAAAGATAATAAGGACACTGAAATCATTTCCGATCACTAAACAGACCACAGCTTTCACAGAGCTATTTAAAGCATATTAAGTTGTCTCCCTTGTGAATAAGACAGTTTGTTATTCGCGTGATATTACAAATACCATAATAACTCGTAGTAGTCAAAAATTAGATTGGACATTTTCCCTTACCATATCTAGATATATCTGTATATTCTTAGTTACATTTCGTACCTTCTGTACAGAACCTTTATCTAAAGGACTATACTACATGTTTGTTATGGTATGAAATGCGCCAGATTTTTGTAAGTCGATAATTTATGTTCCATACGTTTAGTTCATAGAAAGACACCATGTTTAACTCAATGATAAGAAACTCATTTTAGTTTTGTTATCACTTCATCGGGATAATATAACTAGGTGCTTCTTTCTATATTTTAGTACATTCAAAAAAAAATGCCACAAAACTGACATTGAATATAAGATGTAAGATAAATTGTGTTTGAAAGAAAATACTTCAAATTATGTATACAGTTTTACAGTGAATATGCCTACAGCTAGGCCTACATGTGTACTGTGTTGTCACACAGCATGGACATTCTGTGCCTATAAACAGACGAAGAATGACTACAGACATTAATGTGTGTTTGTATGTGACAAGAGTTTCGCGAGGTTTCAGAGCAACTACGCTCCGCTGTGTTGGTGAAGCCTTACTATGTAACAACAAGGCCTGTATAAATCCTCTAAAAATATAAACCGGTACATTCCACCAGCGATTGTAATAATTACGATTAACGATGTCATAAATACCAAAAATCAGTTGTAATTACATTACGATTACGATTATTACACACTAAGCGGCGGTTTATCATATTAACCGTCATTATACTCTATTGGAATATCTGTTATACCTGTGGCAATGAGCCTGGCTTGCAGTGTTATTACACATGTGTATAGTAATTGTGCCCTACTTACGTGATTTCCATCATCCTGTGTGCTGTTGTTAATGGCTCTTCTACCAATTAGTCGTCAGATACACGGTTTATCAGATGATTGTATTTTTCCAGTGTTCGACAAAGCTGTGCCTGTGATTGCGTGGTATGTGTGCGACCGCCAATCCGGGATGTGGGATACAGAGTACTCACGATGTTAGCCGGACGAGTCCAGACGTCATTATCCGGCAAGACGAGGGGTGCAGTCTCTTACACGCATCCGCAATCTACCTGATGTAACTACTTACATTCTCTTTCACTCCATTGGTCAGATTTTACAGCAGGTCAAACTGCCGGGAATCAATGGAAACAATCGTCATGATGACACAAAGGTTTAACACCACATTCAATAACGTTTCCCTTTGATTTATTTATTTGATTAGTGTTTTACGCCACACTCAAGAATAGTTCACTTATACGACGGCGGCCGGCATTATGGTGGGAGGAGACCGGGCAGAACCCACGACCATCCGCAACATTTTCCCTTGACTGTCCGCAAGCTGTCTTATGCTCCTGTCTTGGAAAGAAGAATTCTACACACACAACAATGAGCTTGTATGAATTGTGCTGTTTAGTTCTTTCACATGCGCCTTAGGATACATTCAAGCTGAAACTGATAAAATACAAAGCACCATCGGAATGCAGCATTTCTGTTAACCTTCCGTCTGTGTGTTTTTCTCACGTGAGCTGACAAGTGTTTTTTTACACAGACATAATGATCCGTGACTCATACCTACAAGGCCTCTGCAAAAAATGTTAGAGATGTCTCTGTGGATACATATAACGTGTAGAATACTGAACAGATAACTAATCTGAAAGGCAATTCTTTTATATAGCTGACACCATGTTGTAAAAGTCTAAACCTTTATATTATTTTTGTTTGCAGCTAATAAGACTGTATTATGTAGTCTGCACGCCTCAGGAAGGCTGAAACAAAAGACGAATTGACACGTTATGACTGCAGGAAAACTATATCACCGTAGTGGCACTTTCCATCTCCCTTTGAGTGTATTCCGGCATAAACCTGGATTCTGTTGATGGACTAAGCATGCCCGGAACCTGGTCCCCTAATAGTTTCAGTGCTTTTGTATATTAATTGTGAGCACAATACAGCACTTTATATTTCTAGATGGCATTCGTGTAATATATTTCAGTTTATATCACTGCATTTTGTTTTACCTAATTCTGCTTAAACCATTGTGTTAGGTGGCGTTTAGTTGCTGCTATAAGCATTTAAATCATAAAGGTTAATGAAATAAAAACTTAACTAAGGTAAATTGACAATGACCTGAATTTCACTGGTTACGTGTAAACCATTTGCCAACAATCAGACTGTCGTTACTGCTCTGGTTTTACCCTCTGTGCTTTAGCCTCTTATTTTGTATTCTGCATAAACCGACATTCTGCTGGTGGAAGCCTCCCCAAGGTTTATTCTCTTTGCTTTGTTTTAATGTAATTGCATATAAAATGTGATTACGGCACAGCATCTTGAGTAATTGTACTTTAGTGAAGTCTGAAATAAATATGCCGGTAATGCAATTATCACTACTGCATTTTCTTTTACCAAATGCATTTACATGAACAGTTATGACACTCGTGGGATAGTTGATCTGGAGCTTGCATGAAATCGGTGGTTTACAGCGGTTCCCAAATCTTTAAGTGGATAGCCATCTTACTGGAAAGCCAACGTGCTGAATAGCTTTCTTGCTGGATAACCAACATGTGGATAGCCAACTTGCTGGATTACATTGCTGGATACCTGGCAAGATGGATAGCCAACTGGATAGATAACTTGCTGGGCATCCAAGTTGGATACTTGATGGATAGCTTGCTTGCTGTACATGATTTAGTTCTTTAATGGTAATAATGTGTAGCAAACCAACTATGGATAGCCATCGGGGTGATAATGGATTTGTTGAATGCCTGGCTTTTTGAATGGCCGACATAATGGATATCCAACTTGCTAGACAGCCAAATTGACAGACAGCCTACTTGCTTGATAGCCCGCTAGCAGGTTGTTCGACTTGCTGGAAAACAACATCCTGGATAACCAATGTGCTGGATAACTGAGTTGTTGGGTACCTGTCCTGCTGGATAGCCAGGTTGCTATACAGCCAACTGCCTGATTGGATGATTAGCGGACTTGGCTGATAACCATCATGATGGATAGCCAACTTGCTGGATAACCAGTTTGCTGGATAACCTTGCTGGATACCTGGCTTGCCGATAGCCAACTTGCAGGATGACCAACTTGCTGAATAGCCAAGATGGATACCAGATAGTGTACAGCCAGCTTGTTGGATATCTGGTTTGTTGGATACATGATTTGCTGGACTGATGACTTACTCGAAAGCTGAAAATCTCCCAAAACCGATCACTAGACAAAACAACTGTATTTCGTTTTTCCCTAAATAGCAATCTGGCATGTGTCGCTAGAAAATTGTCTCTGACTCTTGTTTTTAGGAGGCTTATCAGTCATTCCATATTACAGGCCACCTGAACACATAATAGATCAGCCACTGATTCACCTTTAGCCTTTGATCTCAACGATGAGGTCTGATGTAAACACGAATTCCTACTCAAGTCAACTTCCACAAGTCAGTCTTATACAATAGCGTGCAGTGTTGGTGACATCTAACTGTTGTCTTTGCTCGTCTGCGTGAATCAGTGTCACTTCAAAAACATTCCTATTATTGTGATCATGGTCAAGAACGTACATGCTTATTAACTAAGTTTTTTCTATCTTTGTCACCATTTACTTTTAATATTCGACCACTGCACAGAATAAGATTTTTTTTGTAACTTTTTGTCGCGCAACCTTCGAATGTAGGACATCCTGACCTGAGCAATTTTCTCACAAAATCACAATGGTGTAGAAAAATACGCAGGCACGACTTCCCGTCGATCTGGCCATATCACAAATCAGATAGACCAAGCTTTAACGGGCTTTCCTTAAGCTTAAAACATTCCTATCTATCCCATTTCCTAATGGCCTCACCTAAAATTTCCATTTTGACAACATTTGTACGGCATATTCTGTCAAGCGTGTCGAGGCATCTGGCAGAGGGTCTACACGTGGGGTATTTTAATGTAGAGCCTCAGAACTCGTTGAAAGACAAAGGCGAAGTAATGAAATTCAGAAAAACAACCCACACTAACCCTCTGCAGCCCCGTTCTTTTTTTTTTTTTCAGAAGTCTATCACCGACAACTGATCTTAATTGCTTTACATACCTGTCACTGATTGGTGTAAAATTCCGTAGGATTTGTCTCCACCAGGTTTAGTGCATTTCATTACCGGATCTCGAGTTAAACTTCAATGATCTAGAATATAACAGTTCCACTGATTTACTTGAGTTGGTCACAGCTTGATTCAGTTGTTCTTAAGCCATTATCAACACGCTGATGTTTGAGGTGGATGTGACTTCGCACTGGCAGCGACAGACACATACAGAGCCTACTAGCTTGTTACTTATATGATATCTGGACATACATTGATTATTACTCGTCACTTTATTCGACTGGCCAAGTTGATTTAAGAATGGGCAGATTTTTTTCCTGGACCCTGTTACCCGGTCTTCTCTGTGTACTGTGGATATTCTCACCTGTGCATTGTCAAGGTAAGATTATTAGTTACCTGTTTGATGATATTTCGTAAGATCACCGTTATACCACCGGGGACACATACCTCTAGTATCGAGGGAGACACACGACTGGAGATATCTGGCAGTGAAGTCAGCTCTTATCTGACCCTCAGCGTACGTCATAATCAGCGTAATTCAACGTGTGCTGAATTCATTAATGACCTCTCACATATACGTAAGGCGTAATTCCCATTGTCTCGCTTGGCCTTGCCAGTATAGATACAAGATATGAATAACCACTAGGTACAGGCTGCTGTGGAATATATTCAGAGAATGACAAAGTGATTTTGCGGAGAACACATATCAAACATCAGCAAATAGATTGTATGTGTATTTGTTTACAGTGAATATCATACATTGCTTGTGATGAATATACTTGAAAGTAGGGGGTTAGCGATAAACTTTTTAATGCGGAAAAGTATACGGTATATAAGACATCCCGTTAAGACCCACTATATAGATACATCTCTTCGCCCTTCGGGGGCAGAGTAATGTACATAGCATAACTTATCAGATAAAATGACTATTTATAGAAATGCCAACAATCTAGAGTTCTTTGTTTCTGAACTAACGAGCCCACAAAGGGAACAAAGGAGAATAATAAATATGGGTGACACGATAAAAAAAAATAAAGCTTTATGATTGACTAATATTTTCAATGACCACAGTGACGCTGTACCCACAATGTATTTATCTGCCTATTGCAAAGTGAACAGAACAGTGCTAGCTGTTGTCCCTCCCATTTTCCAATTGATTTGTATCTTTGCACAATACGCTGGGCTTCTTGAGTTCGTCATGTTGGCGGTGCTTCGTAAAGCAGGTATTTCAAAAAAGAGGAAAAAATGTATAGCACAAGGCAAAGAAATTGGAATCTAGAAGACGTTGGATTTAGTAAATGCTCACAAAGAGTTATGATGGGATGAATATAATCTTTTTAGCACATTTATGAAATTTATATAACTACAAGTTCTTATACAAGCTTAATGTTTTATTTGAAAATCTTTTTAAAATCGGTGAGAATACCGCCTCCCGCGTAATGGAAATTGGTGTCCAAACCGAATTTAAAATTGTTCTCTTGTAACACATGTTTACCAGTTTACCCACAAATCGTCATCACAAAGGCAGGAATGAACACAGACTAAACGGCTTGGGTCCGAATTACTTTAGGCGGGAAAGATTCTCCATTCCAAATGTCTAAAATTAAAGGCCTTTGCTGATATCTGGACCATATATTTCAGATATCTCAAAATCTTTTCCAGATGTCTGAAGTTCTTTTTAACATATCTCGATAAACAACTAAATATATAGGTTAACATATTCGTAAAAAAGCGACCAGAAATTGTCCCGTTATTTAGAAATTGCAATTATCATTCCAAAAATGGAAGTATGCGCGCTTTCCCGGGAATCCTGGAAACCACTACACGTGGGAATATATTCATTGAGTATAGATTAACATCTACATAAGTAGCTAGCTGAATAAGGCACACGTCACAAAAGAAATTCGAGCTTTGGCTAAGTCACGGTTATTTCAGATATCTTGAATTCATTTGCCCAGGACATGTCTAGAAATAATTTTACATAACTGAAATGTCTTTTTTTAATGTGAAGAACAAAAATTTTCTGATTTCAAAATATCTAAAATAAAAGGGCCTATTCCCAGAGATGTGCAAAAGTTTTCAAGATAGCTGAAGAAACAGATGCCCTAAGGCCAGGTGGATTTTGCACCCAAGGTTATATGTATAATCATGATCGCTGAAGGTTAACCAGATCTGTGTTTCGTATATACAGGAAACAATACATGATGTACACTACCAGGGTAGGGAGATAGAGCTATAAGTAAACTGAGGCGATCTGAGCAGAAATAGCATGTAGTTTATTTTTGTGTCATATATATTGAAAGCTGAAACAGGTGGAAGGTAAGGCAGGGAACGAGCACACCTTTAAGTGAACATGACCTTAGCGACAATGTATGAACTCGATCGAGCACGTATAATAACAGCATTACTTTAATGACAGTATAAAGAGGCAGAGTTATAGAAAATACATATGCATAACTAATACTATAAACTTACCCATGTAGGCATGAGTGGTCATCATAAAACCAAGAGAACATTCACGCCATATGGACCATGAATTCTCCCGTGTAATGCTAATTTTATCTCCATGTGCAATCCGCATGTGTACTACTCTAGATATGGAAGTATATATAAAAAGACTGAAGGTACATGTAATATCTTGAAAATCACACCAACGGTCATAGTCTGTACTCACAAGTGATTATTTATACTGAAAGATTATGCGCCGACACGGTCAGTTGTCTAAAAGCTCTAATTCCTTCGGCCAACATTGCCATTGTCAGTGTTCGAAACCGGCTACGTACGGCCCGGTTTTGGCCTGACGTCAAAAACTTCTTCACTGATACCGGGTTACGGTTATTTCCCTCAAACTCTGATCCCTTTGTTAACTGTGCACCTAATTCTGCAGTCTGCTGTCACGTGATATAAAGAAGAGGAAAAACATGTAGGGTTGCATGTACTATGAAAAGCATGCGAATAATCTTTATATTATGATGACTTATACACATATATACATATATACGTACATATATGTGAAGGTGAAATTTCACCGTATACACTAAAACATAATCATTGAACCACTCATTTAGTGAAATTGCAACTGTATGCGATAACCAGCAACAGTTTTGAAAGGGGAATAATTCTATTAACATAGTAACTCAAAATGAACTGGAAACGGAAATGCACGTCACCATTATCAGAGATACAATTATTTCTTCAACAAAGTCTTCTTATTGCGCGGTGATAAACATCTGATTTTACAATTATACTGGTATTAAAACAATTCTAGATTTGAAAATACACCGAGTTCTGAAATCACACGATCTCTCACGAATGTGATATGGTGTGTGACTATAGTACAAAAGTGATTTCTTATGCGTCGTTATTTATATGTCCTGCAAAATTAGCGTCGAGTCATTCAGACATTTACGTTAGGGAGCTGTCCGTTACTCATTCAGACAGTAGCATCTGGGAGTATTCCGTTACTCACTTAGACAGTAAAATCTGGGAGTATTCCGTTACTCATTCAGACAGTAGCATCTGGGAGTATTCCGTTACTCACTTAGACAGTAAAATCTGGGAGTCTTCCGGCACTCATTCAGACAGTAGCATCTGGGAGTATTCCGTTACTCACTTAGACAGTAAAATCTGGGAGTCTTCTGGTACTCATTCAGACAGTAGCATCTGGGAGTCTTCCGGTACTCATTCAGACAGTAAAATCTGGGAGTATTCCGTTACTCATTCAGACAGTAACATCAAGGAGTCTTCCGTTAGTCATTCAGATAGTAACATTAGTGATCACTTCGTTACTCAGTCAGACAGTAACATAAAGGAGCGTTCCGTTACTCATTCAGACAGTAACATCGGGGAGCATCCCGTTACTCATTCAAACAGTAACAACATTCAGCATTCCTTTACTCCAGCAGACAACAATATGGGGAGGATTCCAGTGCTCATTCAGACAGAAATATCCGTTACTCAATAAAACAGTAACAACATTCAGCATTCCTTTACTCCAGCAGACAACAATATGGGGAGGATTCCAGTGCTCATTCAGACAGAAATATCCGTTACTCAATAAAACAGTAACAACATTCAGCATTCCTTTACTCCAGCAGACAACAATATGGGGAGGATTCCAGTGCTCATTCAGACAAAAATATCCGTTACTCAATAAAACAGTAACAACATTCAGCATTCCGTTACTCATTCAGAGAAGAATGTCATCAAGTATTCCGTTGTCTTGGTGACGTCGTGAAAGTAATGCTCCAAATTAGCAATAACTTAACACAAACAACAATTCTCTTGTAATTAAAGTGGAAGGGCAGTATTCGTAAAATGAAATATTTTGTGGTAAGATGATTTATGCCCTACATCATTTTTTTTGTCTTCAAGTGAACTGCCCTGCGAACGCTGAGTACCGGCCAGGGGCGGGATGTTTCTGCCAGGACGGGTACGAGCGGAATGTTCAAAGGACGGGCTGTGTAGGTAAGGAAATCAGATCAGAGCTCTTCTAAATGGGTAGTAATATTTTACGGTTTTCATATTTTATTTCGCAGCATTCTGTTTTATTATTGTAGGTGAAGTACTGTTCTACCTGTTCAATACTGTTCAATATAATATAACTGGGTGGGGCGTCATGTCATGTTGCCTTCGGCATGGCATTCCTGTAAGGTAGCACTACAAAGATGTTTGCGTTGGGTCCGGCCTGCTGTAAGGAGACACCGTCCTGATATGACCGAAATTATGTTGAAGATGCCATTAATCCCCGATCCAACCAACAACTTAATGATTTGTTTGCTATTTGTGTAAACAGTACATCTTTTATTTTATGTTTTTGGGTCTTGTATTTTTACTTTTATTAATGTACCGCAGTGCAATCATCCGGAAATCTTCACATTTACAACACCAGCTTTTTAAAGTATTACTTATGAGATTACGTGTTGTTATCCCATTCTGTTATCAGCTGATTAGATTTGTTAACATCTATGTATAACTGGACCCTGTGGTCTGTATGAGAATGACTCAATAAATAAAATAAACTATACTAAACTAAATCAGACCGGTAATAAAAAGGTCTGTAATGTGAAAAGAATTATACCCAATGTGAAATGTCACCTTAAAATGTGAAGGAAATCTGTTTCCTATACCATATTTTACTTCAGGCCAATAATACATGTACATAGATCATTACTTTCCTCTCCGGCAGTACGTGGGAAGGCCTGAGGATGCAGCCTGAGGATGGTCCTGGGTTTCTCCCGGGATCTGCCCGGTTTCCTCTCAACACAATGCTGGCCGCCGTCGTATAAGTGAAATATTCTTGAGTATGGTCAAATAAATAAAGAAATAGATCATTACTTTAAACATATTTCTGGTGTGTGTGTGGTGGTTGTTGGAGGCTGGGGGGTGGGGGGGGGGGGGATTTGCTCGAGGTGCTTAGCACGTCAGGACGGCGCAAGGACCCAGGAGCCCCCTACCAATACGATCGCTGTGAGTTCAAGTCCAGCTCATACTGGCTTCCTCTCCAGCTCATACTGCCTTTTCGGCCATACGTGGGAAGGTCTGCTAGCAACCTGTGGATGGTCGTTGGTTTTCCCCGGTTTCCTCACACCTTAATGCTGGCCGCCGTTGTACAAGCGATATATTCTTGATATCAAGATATCAAATATCAATCAAATAAATAAATAAATAAATACTTCTGGTGTTTTTCTGGCACAGATCTGAACGAGTGTGTTACTGGTGGGCACCAGTGCCTTGGAAATGCTATGTGTGTGAACCTGGAAGGCACGTACCGGTGTGACTGCTCCCCTGGCTATGAACTAGCACAGGTTCAGTCGGGTTACGTCTGCAGAGGTAAGCTACCCCAGCTATAACCATGCACATCATGTTCACATAACAGTACATTAGTTCATAATCACAATATAGCAATGTAGGGTTAATCAAGATGGCATTTAAAACAGTCTCTCTGCACAGAACCACACAGTCATACATTAGGTGAATGGCATGACTATGCTTAACGTGAAGTCACACCTGATTTGCTAGACAGGTGTGGGAATTCCACACTCTCGCTCAGGCGAACTTGTAAAATTATCGCCAATAACAATTAGCATTTAACCTTTTTTCTAAGCTCACTCACCATGCACCCTTGTATGATGATCACTGTTCACAAATGGACGAATTTAACATATATTTCTTCACCCGTATTTTTCTCATGTATAGGGTTCATCGGAGGACACACCTGTCATCTGACTCAATTATTTCAGTCATTTCCTCCTTCACTACAATCTCACCTCTAGATCAGAGAGAGAATCACAGGTTCTGATCTGGGCGATGGCTTAGTACTGCCATGGTCTACATTACTACATGCAGCTTTTCACGTAGGAAATTCTGTTTTACAGATAAAATTACTTTTGGAAATAATTTTCTTTCCTGCGGAAACTATCTTTCTCATTATAAAATGATTCACCCTGTGAAATAAGCATATTTTCATGTGTAAAAAGTACACATAGTTTCATGTGTAAAAAAGTACACATATTTTCATGTGTCAAAAAGTAGTTTCTCTGTAAAACAATGTTCATTCTGAAAAGCGAATTGACTAACATTTGTAATAAAGCGACAAGTGATCATGGTAAAAATCAGAAAAATGTACCAGAAATTCAAATGAAAATAGACTATGGCGCTAATACGCCACCATAGATCAGCCACTACTAACATGGGAACGGGCCGCGCAGTTAACAACCTCACACTATAGTGCATGTATACTCTACCAAGTTGTTTCCTTACAGATGAGATTATGTCCCCTCCTCCTTAACCCACTCCTACAAATCTAACTACTGGGTGTTCAAAGGACACGATAAGAGTACAGACTACACGATGGAATTCATTTATTCTACCTTTTCTCTCACACGAAAAAGTAATTCTAGGCCTTTTTAGAAACAATGAACTAAAAAGAAAATTTCTCACTGTCACGTTGAAACAATCCCCGTCTGTATGGGTAAACTAGGCCATGGGTCTGGTATTAAGGATGTCAACAGGCTATGAATCAATGTTGTATGACAACACATGTATGCAGAATGCAGTACAAGGATTGATCACGTGATGAAGGACACTGAAGCAATATATACTATCCTTTCCAGGGTGAATTAAATCCACAATTTTTCTTCGACCAGATGAGGCTTCAAATCTGTTAAGAAAGAGAAGCACCCGTATAAAAGTGGAGCTGTTGTTAAGATTTTTGTGAAAACTCAAAAACGGAATTAAATATTTGACTGGACTCGTTGCCCTCTGTTCACGACGTGATGTAACGTGATACCTTTAAAACATAATTTTTGCATATCTAAAGTTAAAGTTCCTTGCAACTGATTTATTTCATGGTAGTTAATCAGTTACAAGGATCATTAACATAGGTATGGGGAAACAAAATGTGTGTCTAAATGATAAGCGTGTTTGAGGTCACGCGGCGGCATTGCGCGGTGTTATCTGATGTGTGATGTGAATAAATTACTAAATTCGTAGTAACAGCCTAGAAAACCCAAAACGTAACCAAAATCTATATATTTATTTATTATACTTCTGCTTTTTCTGCCGTACTCAAGAGTATTTTACTTGCACGACGGTGGTCAGCATTCTGGTGGGAGTAAACCACTACAGAGCCAGGGGAAACCCTCGACCATCCGCTGGTTGCTGACAGACTATACCACGTGCGACCAACCAAAATCTAGACAAATACTCCATATGTATCTATAACACTTTTTGAATTTTATGATTTGGTGTATTTCCTGAAACCTTGTTGATATTTTACGCGGAAGTTTTACACTGAGATGACGAGGCAGTAACATTATGATACAAGGCCTATGTCCTTCTTCCTTGTAGATATCAACGAATGTACTGCTAACCCGCGGGTGCCAATCTGTGGACAAAATGAAAAGTGTGAAAACAACCCAGGGTCTTACAGATGCACGTGCCGAGAGGGATTTTCCCAGTTGCATTCTGGGACGCCATGTGCAGGCAAGTGATCAGTCAAGACAAGGGGCGCGCCTGATAGATCTATCAACCAACAGCTGATGCAATCCGGCAAACACCAGTTAGCTTACAAAGACAACACACACTATTATCTCTGCTTCATCTCATGAATTTGTTGGAAACTGTCCGTCATTAAGTGTTTGATATTTAGCCCATCTGAGACGACATATGCTAACATTCGGGAAAGCGCATATGGAAATATATCGCAGATCATGTGCATGTGTGTGGGGAACATTATTTGCTGCGGACGGATAGGGCCTATGTGAATTAAGTCTGTAATCTGACATTGTTACTGTCACATGGCAACTTCTAGCGCCCATTCGTATGTTCTTGATAACAAACTATGTTTATGCACAATTCATTCTGCACTATATGCACTATATTCACTAAATTAATCACTTCATTATTTTGATTGACTCTCCATACGGAGTTAGGAAAGTTAATGTATTTGGGGTGGATTTGGTTTCGCATCACAGACTATCATGAGGGTACGTTGTTGGTGGCTCACACATTTCCTCATCAACAAACCACTGGTATATTTCATGAGTTAGCATCGTGACATGCAGATATTAGTATATCATTCGTCAGTTACATTGAGTTCGGATCAACGAATGTAGACTAATGAAATCTACCTTATCATGGCGAAACCTGTAGTGGTTTTATTCATTTATTTGAAGGGTGTTTTACGCCGTACTCAAGGATATTTCACTTATACGACGGCGGTCAGCATTATGGTTGTAGGAAACCTGGCACAGCCCGGGGAAAACCCACGACCATCCGCAGATTGCTGGATCTTCCCCACATACGACCGGAGAGGAAGTCAGCATCACCAATCAAATAAATCAGATATGTGTGCTGCATGATGAATACAATATTTCTGTATTGTGGTGTTGAAGACTCATATCAATACACTAAAGCAGAAGAGACCTACTCCAGTAAGCATTTGTTGCTGAGGTCCGTATGACAACCTTAACTACTAGGACAACAACTTACAAAGTTATACTGTGTTTGGACCTATATGATTTGTCCAATGGCTTCAGATCTTGACGAGTGTATGTACAACGCCTGGGCTTGTCATCCGAAAGCAAACTGTACCAACACGATAGGGGGATACCAATGTTCCTGCAACCCAGGATTTGTTGGGAATGGCAATGATTGCATAGGTAAGTACAGGGATACGACTATAATTCTTCTGTCTTTGGTGAGGTTAAGATCAAAGTTTGATAGGTGACGCAGAATTGTTTTTCATGCGTGCTATAAACTTAAACAATTATGTCTTTGTCATCGAAACATATTCCATCTTTTTCACCACCATACTTTTGGTTTGCGGTAGGTTGTCAGAAACTATTCAAGTAATGAGAGGTTAAAGTGTATCCAACATGTAGTGTTTAATTTTAAAATGCATTAATCAAACAATGCAAATAAAAACTTCCGGCAAAGTACAGGCCAGACCAAAGAGAAGATAAATGGCATATTGTTCCACTTATAATCGATGATGAAGGGCCACTTAATATATTTATTGCACATGCCAATGCCTACAACCTTGATATGACCGAATGGCACAATAAGTGACTAACGTGCATCGTTTAACTATAATACAAAATATCACTTCAGTATGCGCTTATCCAAGTCGCATCAAATGTAACAGGTTACTATACTTAGATCACCGAGAAACTTTCTAACAAAATAAATCACTGATTATCACACCAGATATTTTTGTTCCATCAATTACAGACATTGATGAGTGTTCCCGGCTCGGTGCTTGTGGAGAAAACGCCCGTTGTACTAATACAATCGGCTCGTTCAAGTGCGAATGTCTAAACATGAACCAGCTGTCGGTTGTTACAAAAAATGGACGAACTTGTACGGGTAAGTCAGAGTTATTTCCTGAACTTATAAAACGGATAGCAGTATATGCGTAAGTTGACAAGGTCGTGCACTGGGTCACAAAGAATGGGCGGTACTGCTAGGCATATAAGGTCTATGTTGCGAATCCCTTGCCACAAAGAATGAATGAGTTTTAGGAGGAAGTCAGTAAGGTACATGGATTTTGGCCGGTACTTGAATGAACTTTTGGACTTTTCAAGTAATAATAATCATATTTGAGTCATGTTCCGAATGATGTGGTTTCCCAGAATTTATCACATGTACCAGAATAACTAGTTTAACTCCATGATTTATTGCAAAGAAAACTTATGAGAATTTTAGCTACAGCTGATGTCCTTTTTAAAAATTATTTTCACAGAAATGTCGGCTGAAGAACGTTTACAGGCGGATACGGAAGGTAAATGAACGTTTCATAACAACATGACCCTCAAACAATGCTAGTCTATATACTATCGGCTATTTTTACACCCTTGTTTGGCCTCTGTGTGGACGGTCTGGGTGAAAAACTGCACAAAAAGTGTTCTGCGATCTGCTTGTCATTACAGCGAGATATACTGACGTTGAATCCCTCTACAGTTCACGAAATCCCTGAAAATCAAGGCAGGGATCTATAGATCTTGCGACGTAAATGGAGCGAATGATTAGTATCTATAGATGTTAATTTCATTAATGGACACACGTACTGTATAGGGGTTTATGGGAGAGTCAACTGCAAACCAAGTCTAAAGTTAAATGTGTTAAATATTTTGAATTGACGACTTAAACTTTAATCTCCTTTACCAAACCTAACATTTGTAGATGGATGTTTAATAGATGGATGAAATTTTACTACCTCAGTGGGTAAATTTTTTTCTCGACTTGATGCATATTTAATAATTTAAAAATGGGGGGAGATGAAATAAAGTATGCCATCGGAATTGGGATGCTAGAAGGCAGGGTTTGGATGTATTGTCCTCTGTATTTCAGCATCAAACTACTTGGCCATCGGTGTGGGAGTTGGTGTGGCGGTACTAGTGCTGATCATTGTGATTATCATCGTTACCGTTGTTGTATTGAAGAGGTGCGTATAAACTTGCGTTTGTGTGTATGATCGCTCAGTTGCAGGTGGAGGTCATTGGCTGATACCGACAGAATTTCACGTATATCACCATCACATACCCGGAAAATTATCTGACAGGATTAAACATGGCACGTCTACATCGTGCCACGGCCGCATTTTTAGCATTTTGAGTTTCATCCGATGCCGTTCCATGAATGACGAGATCTCACTTACACATTTGGCAAAGATCAGGTCTGCTTTGTATTCCCAATGTATCCATTCAAGAATTAGAACGTCTTTAGTATACACATATTTATCTTGACCAACTTCTGATCTACGCAGATGTAATATGTAGTTTATGGTGGTCAAGGGTTGATTGTGAATGTTCTTTCTTGTGCCTTGTACGCCTTGCTTAGATTTGTGCTGGACAGTTAAATATTTGTAGGGTAATACATTGCAAAACCATTGTAGAATAAGACAATCATTGTTAGTGCAGTCTTGTCTATGCAGACCGGGTAAGGGTACGTAGCGTCCGCTAATTCCCACTGAGGATAAACATCAAAATTTAACTTTCCTAATTGGTTTCAAACTACTAATTAAGTTGCTGGGCTTTGTCAATATTTAGGAGAAGTGAGGATAAGGAACTGCCAGGACTGAGTATGGCGGACGGCATACAGATCACCCCGGTCGGTATAGACGGTCATCATTACGAGAATGTCCCTACACCCACAGATGTTAACTACATCACTGTGATTGCAGATCCCGTGGGCACCGTGAGATCTAACCTCGTCACTGGCAACTACAACGACCTTTACTCCAATAACAAAATTATCAAGTCCAAGAACATCTACAACGACACCAGTTCCTCCAATGCTGATAATATCAGCCTAGAATTGAATGAGAATTTATGTAAAGTGGCAATGAAACCACAAAACCGGGAATTAGTGATTCCTGAAGTTCGGAGATCAAGGAGACCTTATGAGACGTACTCTACCCAAGCGACGGTGGTGACACCTGGTGTTCGATCAGACGACTACGATACTTACAACATGCTGTGGGACAAAATCAATAAGGACATTGAGGCCATCAAACCGACGCTGAAGTCACATGGGAGTAAAGTAGTGGAGGTGTCACGGACCCTGAGTGGGGGAAGTAACTACGACCATCTGGGTGAGAAGCCAGCGGGGGCGATGTTACACGGCGACACAAGTGATTATAACCATATATATGACAGATCTGGCCAGACAAGCTTCTGAGGGCAAGACGTAAACAGGGTGTGGGTGAGCCAGCCCAAACATGTTCACCATATCTGGTTCAAAATACATGCATGACCTTCACGATATCTAGCCTCGAAATATAACCTTCAAAATACGACCTTCAAAATATTACCTTCACAATATCTGGCCTCAAAATGTGCCCTTTACGATGGCTGGTCTCAAAATATTACCTTCTCAATACCTAGCCTCAAAATATAATCATCACAAAATCTGGCCTCAAAATATGAACTTTCCGATAACTGGCCTGAAAATGTGACCTAAACGATGTCGGGCCTCGAAGTATGACTTTCACGATATCCGGCCTCCAAATGTAACCTTTACGATGTGTGACTTGAAAAAAAGACCTTCACAATATCTGGCCTCCAAATATGACCTTTACGATGTCTGGCCTCAAGACAGGCCCAAACCTTTTACTTGGTGATACATGCAAATATCATTAGTACTTCGTTAGTAATTACATATGGAGTTGAAAATGTTTTAAGTACCTGGTTTAATGAAAAGTGTATCGGGATTTTATATCTTTGCTCATGACAAGAAATGTTATGTAATGTCTGACAAACAGGAACATCAGGACACTTCACGCTGAACAAATATTAATGTCACGACAGAATGCGGTTCATTGAATCTTCCAGTGTGTATACGTAATTATCACTGCATGAGATTAGCTGTCAGCACTTACTGCACAAAACAGGAAGGATACAGCAACATGATCTGATCGGTGCATAAAGTGCACAATCACCATAACGTTACAACTGATATTCATAAAATATCAGTTCTGACATTACTGATACAATAATGAAAGTAAGTATGTATCTAAAAATGTGTGTGTGTGTGTGTGTGTGTGTGTGTGTGTGTATTTCTAAACTTGTGACCCTCATGTAACGTAATCACCAAATAAATGCTTCGCATTGCACCATAGTCTTTAATAGATTTTTAACGAATTCAGTATTGTCAACCCTCCCTGTTCCACGATGCCGTTCCTAGATTGTGACAATATATAGTACCACACATCATACTCATTAGACCACTGCTAAGTTTTCACGCGTCACAACCACACTAGCACGTGCATATAGTATGTATAGCCCAATCATTAGGACTCAAAAAACTATCATCATTTAGGGCAGCTGGTGAATCTCTGTATTGGGCTGCGAAACAAATGCTGGAGTAGCATTAAAATTGAAGTGTAGAATTGAAAATTGATGGTACATGTATTAGAGCCCGTAGTAATAGTGCTATAAAGCATAAATGTACCGTACAGCTGTGTTACACGATCTAAGTGGCAAAAATGTTACAGTCATCGATTATTTATTCGCTTTATTTATTTTGATGTATTATGTTTATAATTTCTTTGAATGTTATTGTAAATACATTCACTTAAAGTAACTTCATCGTAAAGTTGCAGGGAGCTGATGAATTTTTAGACTCATTTTGTTGTAAATATGAGTTATATTTCAGGGTGAAAAAACCTGTATCCTAACCCTTGGGTCATCTGCTATGAAATGGTTTGTTCAAGACTCGGATTTCTTTATTATGTCTTACACTGCCTTATGCGTTCAACTATTTCTGAAAGACCCGTATATTTAGCTTTGTAAATAAACATCATTCATTAGACATGTCCGTGTGTATGGCTGTTTATACGCGAGCTGTTTAGGGCCTCCCTGGCCGAGGTGGTTAGCGTACCAGTGGGGCGCACTGACCCATGCAGGAGCCTCTCACCAATGCGGTCGCTGTGAGTTCGAGTCTAGCTCATGCTGGCTTCCTCTCCAGTCGTATGTGGAAAGGTCCTGCAGCAACCTGCGGATGGTCGTGGGTTTTCCACAAGGTCTGTCCGGTTTCCTCCCACCGAAATGCTGGCCGCCGTCGTATAAGTGAAATATTCTTGAGTACGGAGTGAAATATCAATCAAATAAACAAATAAAGATCATGAATACATAGAACCGTAACTCAATTCCGGAAATAACACACGGGCTTTCAGCCTGTCCAATGATCACCGCCAATCGACATGTCAAACCTTAGAATAAATCTAAATGATTGTTTCAAAACGCAAAAACATGAAGTGAAATCAAACGAGGCATTGACTGTAATTTATCAACACGATGTCTAATAAGATGGATAAGTACAGATGACAAAGCCACGGAGAGATGGCCACAAGGAACTTCCTCAACAGGCTCAATTTCCACGCTGTGTAAAGTCGCGTTCACACGAACACGATTTGTCATATCGACTCCTCAAATTCGACAAGTGGATGAAAACTGGGACAAATCTGTTTTATCAGCTGCATTATCTCGATGCGATTTGCCCAATGCTGTGCCTACATGTAAAATCGCATGAAATAATGTATATCCTATCTCCATGCAACTCTTCGAATACGACGAAATGTCTTCACAATCGCACCTTGTGAACGCGGCATACAGGCAGTCACACAATAAAATAAAGTATACATTTGTTCATCGTCTTTTCGGATGTTCCTGTAAATCTTTCTGTTGTGCGTTGATGAACTCATTTCGTACATTACCTTACATGAACTACTGATCTGCGTGCAGTACTGATAAGCCAAACCTATTTATGGAGCCTCACTCGACACGACAAAATACCATTAAAAGACATTGTTTCCGGTTCCATACAAATAAGTGAAGGGTAAGATTTGTTTTAATATATTAGTATTTTACCTAACTACATAGTGCATCTGACATTAAGGAAATACCTTTACGAAAACAAATAATTTGCACAGGATAAATCCATTACTGTTACATACCACGAGGGACAATAATCCTCAAAAACTGGCTTGAAGACGTCGATCGTTTATGCTCACTAATGGAGTTTATGTGCAGCGTACATGATGGCAATCACACATTAGGTAATCTTAAATCAGTTTGAAAATCAGATTCCCATGTATACAAGTATATTAATTATATATGTAAATTATATCCTCACGCCAGTTTGACTGTTAGAGTAATCAAGCAATTTTTATGGAAATGCCAGTGCAAAGATGATGATCCATTACATCTAATCATATAAAAAAATACAGCTGATACGACAAAAGTTATTCTCACACATTAACATTTACAAAAATATACTCCAGTACTTGTATCACACAAATTACTATTTTTTCTTACTTCATGACCATCCTTAGTCAAGGGTAATACCAGGCCGCCTAGTCTTATTTAACAACGTTCTCCGGCAAAATTCGGCAACACTCGGTTACGCTCGTACGGGCTAGCTACTTGCAAGGTTTTTGAATGGCCATAAATAAAGACTACTGTTTTGCGGAAAATATAACTTGACGGCATGGACATTCTTATGTGCTGATATGTATACGATATTTAGCCGATAATATTACTTAGATTATACTGATATTTTATTTTTAACAGTTGAATGACAACCACTAACGAATAATATTTGTTTGCTTCTGTATAATATATCTCGGTACAATATTACATTTAAATTGTGATGTACAGGTATCCTACAGTGAATTAATTGGGTGTCATATCTAACGAGTTTGAACATTGGGCTTAATTGTTTCTGTTTTACAGCAGTAGGCTTGTCAGTTTCCTGTATAGACCGATCCACAGCGATGTACCTCACACAAATTTTACAGCATATAAAATGTTTTAAGAACTCGAACTTATCATGTTTAGTGTGAGCATACACTCGTGAATTGTACCTTGGATATCATCTGGTACCCCATGTAACATGTGTTACGCCTTGCTATTACCTTGGTAGTTATATATCAAATATGGCTGCTGTTATATTTTTGATGTGAGCTTTAACAGAGCACCAACTTGTGTATATACAGCAAGTGATTTGAGTGCCTTCAATATTCCAAACTTATTTTGAAAATAATTAGTTGGTACATGATGCTATAAAAAGAAAAAAAAACATATATAGATCAACTAGTTAAACAAGCTTCACCGAGATGTTCAGTTTATATTCTGATTAACGCTTATCCCAGGAGAGTGTGACGTCAAGGATGGTCACGAAGTAAGATTTTTTCTAGAGCCGTCCAGATGTATATGGGTGTTCGATTTGAAAAATTCGGTGAAGTATCACAGATGAACGAGAGGCGGGTATGCAGCTTTCATGACATTCAAGATGGCGAGTGAGACACCATTAGGTTATCGTACTATCCTGGTGCACCATACATTGTAGTATTTATTTTGTTCTATTGGTCGGTTCCAAGTGCCTGCTGCTTGTATGCTAGATCAGATATCGCTGGACACGTGGTCGTACACTGAAAAATCGCCAACTCCATCGGTAGGCGCACACGTTATATTGTCGATGTGCAGTTCATCGTAATTTTCGTTATTTTTCTTCGGGCTGCCTCTGGCGATGACATGATCGTAAGGGGAGGTCACCGAGGATTCGTTGTAATTTACATATGTAGGGTCCTTTCGGGACACAACTGATTGAAGCGGGGTTGGTTTCGTGTGGCATCCAGATGCCTTCGGGACAGCCAGTTTGTCGTAGTCTGCTCCTGGTTGTAAGGCATCATCCACCCTCTTATCCACACAGTTACTTTTAGGGCTTGTGATTCCGGCGTCGGAAGATGGTGTTTTTGCTTTGACCGTAGAGTAAAAAACTTCTTCCACAGTGTTATTCTTAATATTACCGTTGATGTACATGTTAGTTTGGTCGTGATTCGTATCCAGTTCAGTCATCCACACGATTGAGCCAGAACGCAAATCATAACCAACGTTGTGGTTGTACTGCTTTTCACGGCGAAGACGACTGTCGGGTGCCCCTGACTGTGAGGACCTCTTCCGAACCCTATGGAAAGTAAGTGCTTGAAGTATAGTGGGAAAATGGTATGACGAAAGCGAACATCGGATGTAGAGAAAGTTGCCATAGAAATCATTTGTTTCTAAACCAAAACAAATTTACTATCTACTCACTATATATACTCATCTATATACTCACCTGCAAACAATCATCACAGTTACAACGCATAGAACTAACAAACCCATCGACACACCAACGCCAGTGTACAGAGCTGGAATGAAAAACAGACTTTCAGATACACAGCACTTTGTCGAGCAACAAACATCGTTAGGCCTATATCGACAAAATCGAAGATAACAGAAAGCGTTAACAGGATACGATTTATTGCAATTTTTTGTGCAAGCTGTGTTTCACTCTACGTGTTCACACACTGCATGTTGTTTGTCTACAGCTTCAAATCCCACGAATCGCATGAAAAACTGGACGAGTTGACATGACAAATCGAATCATATGAATGATCGCGGCTGTTGAGGTTGAAGAAACTGTACTGTGATTCTTACCTGGTGACGACATTTCAGTATTGCTCATATCTAACGTCACACCCACTAGCGATTCATTGGTCACGTGATCTGTTTCCCCTGAGGGTTGGTGTGTAATGACAGTTGTGCGTGATGACTGAGATGACGGTGGATTAGTGTCCGTGATAACCGTGGATAGTTCATCAACTGTGGACACGTCAAGTGGATCAGTAGGGGTTTCCTCTACAATGATGGTCGCAGTTGTTGTCTCTAAATAATAACAACAGAAGAACAAAAACTGATATATGAATGACATGCAATTTGTTACCTCGCTTGTTGTGCGGCCATTTCTCGTGCCATCGATTTCAAAATCGCATCACACCTTGCTAACAGTTTCAGACATGGCTGGAAACGTTTTACTTCCATTTCCAGGCAACTACCCTCTCTTAAAATTATTTATATTTTTGTATGAAAGATTGTGGTGTTGCTTTTATTAACGAAACTGGTATTTGGGAATTTGATTTTGTATATATTGATTTACCAGCTGACGGCCGAAAATAACACCAATGTATGGTTACACTCAACCTATTGACATTCAGGCTATAGGCCTATGCGTCATTATTAAAATGACCTCGTAACGTAATGATCTACTGCCTATGCCCCATTTAAAAATTTACACCCACGGTCTATGTCTGCTTCGCACGCTATTGAATGACGTGTTTGGTAACGCAATGTGACCAAGCATACTTTCTGGGGAGACCTTACAGCCTATTCAGTTCGCCGAGCAGTTATGGCTTGTAAGACTACAAAATAACGACACACTGACAGGACAGCGGTAGAAATTCATTTCTATCATTGCAGAAAGGATAGTGGCTGCATTATCAAGTTATCAAATTACATTCGTAATACCTAAATCACATCGCCTTATGGCGCATTAACAAAACAGCGGTAGGAGAAAGAACCTGGTGCGGTAAGGCGGAGAATAGGCTCCACAGAGGTACGATAAGAAAGTGCAAATTTCAAAATCCCAGCACATTTCAGTAAATTTCGGAATCAGAAGTATAAAACCTGGTCGAAGCACTCATTAAAATTATATTGGCGTAAAGGAGTTGGTTGCTTAGTAATAACCCTCCAATAACCCGCTCTCGATCAAAAACGCCAATTTGTCGTTCAAACGAGGCACTGTTTCTTTTTAATTTACAGTATGAAATCAACGTTAACCGGAAAAATATCTTCACTAAAACCTTCAGGGGTGCATTTCTACGTGCTGTCAAAGTTTCGTTTTGGTTAACTTTTGTCTTCATATGTAAAACATAAACTTTACAATGTGATCAGCTTTGTTATATTTTAGCGAGTTTAAAATCTGTATTTCTGCCCTGGTCTATCAGGCGGAGAACAGGTTGCATATCGCGGAAAAGAGCGAATCTTTGTGGCTCTTTTTTTTTTTCCTTGGAAATATACTTTTGTGTGAGTAAAGATAAAGGCCTTCTTGCATTAAATAAGTGTTATCATGAATTAGAACGTATAAGCTATGGTATTACATAGTATTTGGCAACTATAGCGACATCATACATGAATACTGCTTGAGTGAGTGAGTGAGTGCTTGAGAGCTCATGTGATCCTCTAACTATCATCAATATTAATGCTATGCGTAACGGAAGTATAAGGCTGAAAGTTACATCTGTTATACATGTATTTGATGGACTGATACATGACTGCGTGCTCAAGAGTGTTGCAGAGTTAAATTTGTGGTGCAGGGATTTTCATAACTCTACAGTGTGTACTGCAAGAAAAAAAATTATTTCAGTGTGACTTCAGCCGGTTACAATTTTTCGATTTTATGACCTATGCATCTCTCCAGTGCATGTTTGGAACTGTATAAGCCACATGCATGTCATATAACAGGAAAAGAAGAGTAAAACAGAACTGAAAAAAGAAGTAGCCTTACGAGTGTGTCAGCAGCTCTCACTCACAACTATAGTCAATTTCGGTTCCTGAGGTGCACAGGTTTTTGCACTGGGGCCGATTCCCCGCCTTACCATACCAGGTCCTTTGATTTACGAAGTTTTGTGAAAGTTTTCTCTGCATTACAAGTACCGTAGGGTAAGGCACAAGCAGCTGGGATGTACGGGTATGACCTTGGGCACCAATGCGCTTCTAACCCTGATCCTTTCCACACCAGGCATTTTCGGAGATAATCTTGTTTGACATCGGGCCACATATCCGATACCAATCGACCTGAAAGAAATAAAGAAAAGCATACAAAAAGCACCCCTTTGTTCTTTGAATTTGAAAGATCAAAATATGTCGGCACGTTCATGATTCTATCTGTGATACAAAATTAAGGCTTGAAGTGATACAGGGAGGGAAATAGAGAAGAGGTTTTTGAAATGAAAAACAACATTGTTGAGAGAATATATGTAGCAGTATCACCGTCAATGTAACAGTCTCGCCGTCAACGTAACATTGTCATCCCCAATGTAACAGTCTTGGTGTCGACGTAACAGTTTCACTGTCAATGTAAAGGCCTCGTCGTCAGTTTAACGGTCTCACCGTGAATGCAACAGCCTCTTCGGCAGTGTTACTGTCTCACCGTCAGTATAACAGTTTCGCCGTCAGTGTAGCAGTCTCACCGTCATTGTAACAGTCTCACCGTCAATGTAACAATTTAATTGTCAGTGTAACAGTCTAAGCGTCAAAGTATCAGTCTCACCGTTCATGTATCAGACGCATTGTCATTGTAACAGTCTCACTGTCAACGTCAGCCTCACCGTCGATGTCGCAGTCTCATCGTCAATGTAACAGTCTCACCGTCAACATAACAGTCTCACCGTTAGTGTAACAGTCTCACTCTCAGTGTAACAGTCTAACCGTCAATGTAACAGTCACGCCGTCAGTCTAACAGTCTCACCGTCCATGTATCAGTCTCACCGTCTATGTATCAGTCTCACGGTCCATGTATCATTCTCATTGTCAATGTAACAGTCTCACTGTCAATGCAGCAGTCTCACCGTCAACGTAGTAGCCTCGCCGTGACAGTATTAAAGTCAATGTCACTTCCAATGTAACATTCTCACCGCCAATGTAACAGCCTAGCCGTCAGTGTAGGCCTAACAGTCTCGTCGTTAATGTAACAGTCTCACCGCCATTGTAACTGTCTCGTCGTCCATGTATCAGTCTCACTATCAATGTCACAGCCCCACCGTCAGTGTAGCAATCTCACCGTCAATGTAACAGTCTCACCGTTAATGAAGCGCCACTTGGCGGGCCCCACTCCCAGCCATAGCGAACCGCTCGAGAAAATGTCGTAAAGACTATCCTGCAGCAAAGGAGATTCCCAATTTAGTTTCGCCAGAGTTCCACCACCTTGCTCACACATGAGTCCTGCAGACGTCCACTTGAGCTTGTATTTTGTGATCCACAGGAAGGAACTGCCGTATTTTACGAACTCTTTGACAGAAGGACGCTTCCCTAAATTAATGCAGCAAAAGATATTTAAGTGATACATGAAACGCGTGGTTTTTATTTCTCAATACGTAGTATATGATGTGGCCTAATGTATAAAACTACAAAAACGATTATCGGCTTTCTTCTTGGGGGGTAAAATGGCTGTAAATTACAGTTTTCGAAGACCAAAGACGATCAGTCCGGAAATTAAGCTAAATAGCCTACTATTCAGTAGGCTAAAGTTTTTTAATTTCAAAAACTTCTAAATATGTTTTGCCAAGACATGGTTAATCAACTGCCGACGTGACATTAAGCCATACTTACTCATTCAAAACAAGTTTGAAAGAGCTCATATAGTATGGTGGGGGGAGGGAGTGGTGGTAAATTAACATTTAATCAAAAATTATCGATCTCGATAACTTTTATTGATATTACTCGGTTAAATATTAATTTGACCCCTCATAAAATACAAACACCGGTACGTGTATTTGTCTAGAACTACAAAACCTCTTGGATTACAAAGTTATACAAGCTATTGGTTTTATGTTTGACATCAGATTATGCAAGAATATTTAAGAATAAGGCGGTGGTCAGTTTCTTGGAAAGGGGAAACCAGGGTGTCTTTATGAAACCACCAGGCTCTGGAAACTAACTGAAAAACATTCTAAGAAGTGACACCTAGATTTTTAACTACAGAGAGTGCTGAATGTGTATAACATATCGGTGGGAGAAGACTAGCTTCAAAGTAGACCACCTATACAACCGAGAGTGAAAAAAGTGGAATATCGAAACATGTCCTGCTCGACGAAAGGATATCGCCAGCCCTTCAAGTTTTTCAATCGAATCAAAAGAGAACCAACTTAATGACCCACCTCAAGACAATCACTAATAAATATAAATTTGAAAATGTATCACAGCTGCTGTTCTTACCAGACTGGCATAAGGCTCTGTATTCTTTGTCACATCGTTTAGCCTCTCTTCTGATTTTATAATAGCCAGCATTCACTGTTTCACAGCTGTTGTCATCTTCAGTTAGGTGTTCTGCTCTTACTACAATACAGTAGGTATATTCAGTGAGTGGTGAAGCTGTAAGTCGTTACGAGGTACCCCGTTAATCAATACTAAAGTATAAATAAAACTATTTAAAACTTACTATCGAATCGGTGTGTGTTTGTTCCCTTCACTACACCTCCGTCCCATCTGAAAGGGTCCTCGCAGTCATATTTCCGAGAACGAGAGATGCTGTTTGAACAGCCGCATTGAGACTCCTGAAATATGGTTTCATAATAAAAAAAATTCGTTGGGATTGTAAAGAGAAAACAGCACCGCGGACAGACCCACCTTAACACAGTCAGCCATAGATAGAGAACAGTAAAGCAGACAGATCCACGTTAATAAATTAATCATAAACAAAAACAGCACTGCAGTCAGGTCCACCTTCAAAAAAGTGATTAGCTAGAGAGAACAGTACTGTAGACAGATCTGCCTTAACACAAGTAATCAGCAACAGACAACAGCACCGCAGACATCTTCCTTAACAAAGGTGATCAGCAACAGGGAGCAGCACTGCAAACATTTCTGCCTTAACAAACGTGATCAGCAACAAAGAATAGTACTACAGAGAGATCCATCTTAACAGAGTCAGTCATAAATAGAGAGCAGTCAAGCACAGATCCACGTTAATAAATTAATTAATCGTAAACAAAAAACAGCACTGAGGCCAGATCCACCTTCACAAAAAGTGATCAGCAACAGAGAACAGGTAATCAGCAACAGAGAACAGCACTGCAGACATCTTCCTTTACAAAGATGATCAGCAACAAACAACAGCACTGCAGACATATCTGACTTAACAACGTGATCAGCAACAGAAAACAGTACTACAGAGAGATCTGTCTTAACAAAGGTGATAAGCAACAAATAAAACAACTGCAAACAGATCTGCCTTAACAAAGGTGACCAGCAACTGGGAAGAGTACTGCAGATAAAACTGCCTTAACAAAGGTGATCAGCAACAGAAAACAGTACTACAGAGAGATCTGCCTTAACAAAGGTGATAAGCAACAAAGAAAAGAACTGCAAACAGATCTGCCTTAACAAAGGTGATCAGCAACTGGGAACAGTACTGCAGATAGAACTGCCTTAACAAAGGTGATCAGCAACAGAGAACAGCACTGCAGACAGATCTGCTTTAACCAAGGTGATCAGCAACAAGGAACAGCACTGCAGACAGATCTGCCTTAACAAATGTGATGAGCAACACGAAATAGTACTGCAGAGAGATCTGCCATTAAAAAAGGTGATCAGCAAGAGAGAACAGTACTGCAGACAGATCTGCCTTTACGAAGGTGATCAGCAACAAGGAACAGCACTGCAGACAGATCGGCCTTAACGAAAGTGATCAGCAACAGAGAACAGCACTGGAGACAGACCTACCTGAACAAAGGTGATCTGCAACAGGGAATAGTACTGCAGAGAAATCTGCCTTAACAAAGGTGATCAGCAACAGGGAACAGCAATGCAGATGGTCGCGGGTTTCCCCCTGGCTCTGCCCGGTTTCCTTCCACTATAATGCTGGAACTAAGATGATTAGCAACAGAGAAAAGCACTGCAGACAGATCTGCTTTAACAAAGGTGATCATCAACAGAGAACAGCACTACAGACAGATCTGCCTGAACAAAGGTGATCAACAACAGAGAACAGCACTGAATACAGATCTGCCTTAACAACGGTGATCAGCAGCAGGGAACAGCACTACAGACAGATCTGCCTTAACCAAGTTGTTTCAGCAACAGAGAACAGTACTGTAGACAGATCTGCCTTAACAAATTCAGTCATAAACAGAGAACAGTACTGAGCCATCATAAGAGAGTAAATCTTCAACAAAAAACAGTACAACAGACAGGTCCTCCTTAACAAAGTCAGTTACAGACAGAGAAAAGTACTGCAGACAAATCCCCCTTAACAAATTCAGTCATAAATGGAGAACTGAACTCTTGATAGATCCACCCTAACAAACGTGACCATAAACACACCTTTACTTCTGACAGATTGACCCTAACGAAGACTACTAAAAATCAAGACCAGTGCCTTAGACAGATTCACCATAACAACGACAAACCTCTATCATATGCTATTACCATTACAAATGTATTCAAGGGAGCCGGTCCCTAGATGATCTACTTTCTCTTAAGACAGAAAACCAAGAACCCAAAACACGACCATCATACATGTAGATTTACCTACATAATATGCAAAAACGAAGAAAAGAACAAAGCAATAGACAGGCTCCATATAGAGAAACTATAATTGAGAAGGACAAGTCTGCACATCAATTTAATAATGACGTAAGTAAAAAGACTGCGCATCACTCACTTTTACATAGGCACAATGAAAGGAATAACAAGTTTGTAGACATTCGCTCAGGCTGTTACTCGGGTGGAAATCAACATCCTGAGCTATGTTATCTGAACACCCTTTCCACGTACCATAATAGTAAGATGAATTATCTGTGAACAAAAAGAACAAAACGTTAATTTCCGCCTAAACTGCAGTCTCACGGGAACAGATTACTTTAGTAAAGGTGATGAAATCATGACTGTACATACGGAGTCAAATTTCTTAATATACAAAAGATAAATGAACAAATATTGTTTGTTATTGTATAGAGCTTGAGACATGGAGAACGGCCTGTCTTATTCATTTGCACCTGTAGTCCACACCCTGGAAACCCTTCCACCGACCCACACTTGGTTTATCCTTGCGGAAATCAAGGTGTCGACGTCTTTGGTGTCTTGACTGGGAATGGCTAGATCTCCGCCACGGTCAATGCAACACTCTCTGGCATCATTCCAAGACGAGAATGTTTCCCTAGTAATGCACAAGCTGTTCGCTGTTACACTACAAAAATCATTCTCTGCAACAACACAAAAATAGGTAATCACAGCATGGCCAAATTTCCATAAATAACACATAATACTATACCACCTGGTTACTCAATCAAATTGTTACATTGCTCTGAAAGACTATTTATTCATGGAGCTTGATGACACGTACCCTGAGCAGCCACACAGGAGCAGGAGGCGTGTAGGGTTAACAGCAATACAGAAATGTACATCATAACGGTAGATATTCAACTGCTTCTTCAGGTTATCATCCGCACGCAGTGGGAGTACATCTGTCATCTTTCATCAGCCGAAGCTGTGGCCATTGTTGGTACGTTACTAACTTGAAGGGAATGCTCACATTATAATAATATACACGAGAATAAATAACGTGAGCTCAATCGTTCAGCTTGGTTACACGACACTGCCTGGGAACGGTCAAAAACAGCAAACACCGTGGCTCTGCTATCTATGGTAGCTGGATCAAACCATATTTATGATAATGTATACAGTTCTTATCAAGTGCTAAAACCTCTGATGCACTTTGTTGTCAGCCGACTTATTCTTGGAATATGCTATTCAGAACACAATCGCATAAAATTCAACTACAAAAAATTTCCATTATATATTTCAAGTTCCGTTCACTCTCTTGAAAATACGTGAATCTGTAAGACGTGATCGCGTGAGAGGGTGAGGCTGTCCACACCTGTATGAGGTGACAACATTTTATTTCATTCGCTTACACAGATCATGTAACAACCATATAGCACGTTTATCGGTGAAAACACACTTTTAAAGAGCTATTCTACCATGATTTACGACAGCAGTCTGCAATGAGTATCAATGACGGTCATTTTTAACATCTTGTAATGTTATTAATGTAAACATTTTTAGAATACTAGGATATTAAAACAAAGAGAATTTCATAAAGGAATGCATACTCCTACAAAAGCTCACTACTAAACAAACTGCAAGAGCACTTTTGGTACAGTTCTTATGTAAAAGTTTTACTGTCATGTGGTGCAAATTTGCTCCCGTATAGCTATTTGCATGAGGAAGTCAACCCTGTCATATTTATGCTTTTTTATCAACACGATATTGCGTTGCTACACACCAAGAGGTCATATTAAGACACTCTAATTCTGGTACAGGCCCGAGTTGGTCTCGATCACATATAGCAGCCATTTTGTCTCCAGCAAACTAGATTCTTGTTTAGCAGACCACAATATTAACGTGTTCACATCCTCGGTTAAAACACTCTTCTGTGCATGATGAACGAATATGTGGGACTACATTATACAGTTCATTTAAACACTGTATCTCGTTGTCCCGTTGTCAATTTCTAAACTTAAGCTGGGGTCTTGTCAATTTCTCCAAACAATAATAAGTATAAAGTTTGCTGGATTATTATTGACAAAGATGAGGCAATTGGATTGAAACCAACATTACAAGCATTGAATCAAGCCTATTCTCCTGTGACGTGATGCAAATTAGTGCTATGGTAATGTAGAACTTCCAATCAATCAGATGAACAACGAACAAAATGAAGAACAAAGGGGCTTTTTTACATAGCTAGGTGCACATGCGGTTAAAGTTTGATGAAAAGAGATATCATGTTGACAAGCAGTCACAAAATAGGGTTCTTCTCAATAGCTATATGCACATGTGGTGTAGACATGTGACTATACAAGCGTTTATCAAGGTTTTCAAGGATATGAACGGACGAGCGGACTGACGCCAACCGTTACGACAATACCCTATGCATCTTCTGTGAAGGGGTAAAAAGGCAGACGAAATACTTCGACAATAACTAGGCTAGTAAATAAGACGAGTTGGAACCTAGTCAGATAACCTTATTGAAGACTTTGTCGCCAATGTAAATAGTATGACAGTTAATTTAAAGTAGGGGCTGAGAGGAAGTGTTTTGTTTGCTGGTTTGTAGGTCAAAAGTTTATCGCTTTCATCAATATTTTTCGTGATTTCACGACGGTGTCTCCATGTTGGATCCCAATTTATTGTTCTGTCTAACTACCCTACCGACTAACACGGCATCCTTTACAGTCTTTGTTGAGTAAATGTAAAAGTTTGGCCATTTCAAAGTCTTATATATATATATATATATGTATGTACGAAGAATGGCCAGGCTGGCACCAACAGGGTAATAATGGGTCCCGTGAGTGACGCACACATGGGGTGTGTCCAAAACCCAGCTGAGACAATGTAAAATTCATAACTTTGTAACATAACATAAATTTGGTAATACTCATGGTTCTTGTAGAACCAGGAACCTGCATATAAAAGTCGACTCTTTGTTCTTTTTATGCAGCAATATTTTGATGCCATTAAAAGATGTGCAACTCTATGAGGACTGCCTGAGTAATAACTTAATGGAACTGATGCCTGGAGTGACTCATCTGACACCCATACAGAAGTAGTGTTATACTAACACGGGGCAGGCCAAAGGGTGGTCTAATCCTGTTGGTGAGATTAAAAACAAATCCGCCATTGGAGTGGTATGGCTTATAGTTTGTGTTCGTCATTTGTACGGTCAGACAGACGAACCGACAGAGGAACATTTTGACTCAAGTGTTATGGCGGCTGCGGAGTGTAAGCAAGTACATGTCAAGGATACAAAATAGCATCCCTCCCTCACTCGTGACATAGTAAATAAGACCTACACCGGGGAAGAAGGCGAGAAGTGAATCTAAAAGTACTATTGACTGGAAACGTCTTAAATCTCTCAGCCGGAGGAATGAGTCCAACGGGCCAACATTACAACAACAACCTCCACTAGAAAGTTGTGGTGATAGCACCCAGGCTAATTCTGTCACTGACTTACTGTATGGGGCTCGGGAGGCTCTCTACCAGAGACAATGACGCAAGGTCTGTACTCAGCAACTAGAAACAAACACAAGTGCTATGAGTGAATCCGTCAGCCAAGTAAGACGGGAAAGTGCTGTAACGACACATGAATTGCAGACAATGCAAAGACGCGTTGATGAAATATTATGAGTACAAAATGAAAATAGATGACTGAAGAAATCCAGAAAATTCCCCAAAATCAACTTTATTCCGAAGCCCGTTCCATGAGTTTCATGGAATCCCGGAAATGAAGACGCAGAAGCAGTAATCAAAAAGTTTATTGCTGAAAACCTAGACTGTGAAAAAGAAACTGTAAAAAACGAGTTCATAGAAACAGCAGACCCTGCTCTGGAATCTCTGCACGCCCAAGACCAATGTGCAAGTTCTCTGAATATAAAGACAGGAAATTGTACGAGAGAAGTTATACAAGTCTAAATTCAGTAAAAGTGAACAGTACCGCGTGGAAATCGCGAATACTCGCCGTCGACTGGCAGCAATAATGCGACAAGCATGACAAGAGGGTCACTACGCTAAAATGGTAGCAGGCAAGCTCTACGTTGACAATATATTCTACGAGGAAAGGTTCAATCGAGTCTCGTTACCACAACCTTCAAATGACTTCGCCTTCTGCCTACCAACTGAAGTGTCTGTGCCATATCACTATCCACGTGAGCAACATGCACTGACTGCAGACGCAAAGACAACGCAGACGATAGAGCTTGATAACTACACAGAGTACAGTTAACGGGACGAGGGTGGTACCGAGCGTACCTTCAGCTGGTGAGAATGGCGCTACACCAGTGTTCTCCATTAGAGAGCTCACAATATGTTCAGTTAATGTTTGTGGATTAAAATCGAAAGTCCTCTCTCCAGATTTTGACATATTTGTCAATAAAAAAGATACTGTGATGCTGAATGAAACGAAACTAAATGAACACGACATTATTGGCATTGCGAACTTTAACATATTGTCAAAACCGTCGGGAAACAGAAGAATAAAATGCAAGTCATCGCGGTGTTGGTTAAAAAAATAGTTCTCATCAGTTATCTGGGCGAGGTCTGTTGCTGGAGTGTGTGTATATACCACCTAAAAATTCTGTACATGTTGGCAGAGACTGTTTTTCTGATTTGTAGGATGATTTCAAGAGAGACTCTCCAAACTTTTTTGACGTTTCTTCTCAGAAACTGACGAGATTCAAGCTTTATACAATGGGACCATGATGTTGCACAATTTACACTCAAATGTTAAAAAAATGTGGTGCAGTCACTAAACGATCCACCACGGACACGTCAGTAAACAGCTGGGGTCACAAGTTGACTGAAATTTGCACGAAGTCAAATCATTTAATTGTAAATGGGAGAGTTAGTCAAAACTAAGGAAATACAAAAGCAAGGTCTAGAGGCTGGTCAAGACAAATGAATTGGGAAACCGACGTCTAGAGGCTGGTCATGACAAGGGAATTGTGAAACCAACGTCTAGAAGCAGGTCAAGACAAAGGAATCGGGAAGTCAACGACTTGCGACTGGTCAAGACAAAGGAATTGGGAAACCAACGTCTAGAGACTGGTCAAGATAAAGGAATTGGGAAACCAACGTCTAGAGACTGGTCAAGACAAAGGAATTGGGAAACCAACGTCCAGAAGCAGGTCAAAACAAAGGAATTGGGAAACCAACGTTTAGAGACTGGTCAAGACAAAGGAATTGGGAAACCAACGTATAAAGGTTGATCAAGACAAAGGAATTGGGAAACCAACGTCCAGAGGCGTAAGCTTAAATGACTATGCCATCGTAAGCCCAAATATTTTTCATATGATTACAGACTCTGTGGGGTCTTGGACTTTAATGATCTACCGTCCGATGTACATTGTCCTACAACACTCACCTTACGAACTTCTGAACTAACCGAGGTCACCTAGTGTCGACCCCCCACCCCTTCCCCTTTTCTTTAAATGGGACAGAGCCAAGTGTAGACTTTATGTCGAAAATATTGTTCTCAGTTTTGTTGACAGTATCTATCACACTACCTTAGAGCTGTGCAATCGTATAGAGGCTTGGGTGACCAGAATACATCTATGGAAATCAATCAAGTCGTAGATAATATCTCGAACTGTCTGGTGAAAAGCGCTGAGAAAACATCTGGTCGCAGGTGAGCGCATAAAAACAGTAACAGACGCTTCCATAAACCTTAGTTTGATGAACAGTGCTCAACAAAACGCAAGAAGCTCTGCAAAACAGAGCTATATACCGCAAATACAAAACACCACAGAATGAATCAAAGTTAGGATATTCTATCAAAGAATATAAGCAGCATATAAGCAGCAATAATAATAATGAAAACAAGTTACTCTACATACAGAGACAGATTCATTGACAGGCTGAACAATTTAGAAGCTCATGACTGCTTATACTGCGGATTGCGAATGTACTTCTTGATCAGCCAGTTAGTTACACAGAAATAGAGAATGAAGTTAAGCTCATGAAAAACAACAAAACTGCTGGTCAGGACGAAGTTACTAACTAATAAATCAAAAACACGGCTAGCATAATGATCCTCATCTATGACAGACTATTTAACCTGATCATGGATTCTATTCCTGAATCCTGGCCTCTCAGTAATATAAAGCCAATCTACAAAAACAAAGGCAACATTAAATACCTGGAAAATTATAGAGCGATTACTATACTTAGTTGCTTGGGCAAACTCTTCACAAGCATCATTAGTACGAGGCTTGCTAATTATTATGAATGTATGGAGATACTAAATGAGTCAAACGGGATTCAGGAGAGGTTATGGGTGCATGGACAACCTTTTTGTATTGCATTATATTATTGAATACTACCTGCGTACGAAAAAAAATGTGTTGTTCACATGTAGATTTCTCAAAAGCAATGGATACTGCCTGGAGAGGATTGTGGTTCAGACTACTGAATGAGGGATTGGGAGAGAAGTGTTTTGACTTGATAAGAAGTATGAATCAGGTTATTAAATCCTGTGTCATAACAAAAAAAACTCGAAATCTGAATTCTTCCTGTGTGAAGTCGGTGTAATACAGGGAGAGAATCTTTCGCCATTACTTTTTTCCCAGTACTTGAATGACCTAGAAGAGTTCATGATGCCTAACGATGTTGTATCTCGTAAATCTCATGACATGACAGTCCAGATTGAAGTGTATAAATATCTATTTATTTTATTATATGCAAATGACACTATCATAATACCAGAAACTGAGAGCGGCCTTCAAAACACCTTGGGTGTTTTTAAAAATTATTGTATTTTATGGGAATTAGATGTCAACACCAAGAAAACTAAGATCTTGATATTCTGCAAACGTTTGCCAAAAATTTTATTATCGTTTTAGTTCAATGGCTACGTCATTGAGATCGTCACGGAATATGTTTAAGTAGGCCACAGCAATAAAACACATAGGAACTTATTCGGCAGCTAGAAAACATGTCTTTGTCTCAAGGCACAAAAGGTTTGTGTGGCCTCTATCGAAAATGTAAAAATCTATATTTATCTGTTGACATCCAGTTGAGACTTTTTGGCAAAATCATTATACCTATTATTCTGTATGGTTGTGAAATATGGGGCCTTGAAAAACTAAATGAAATTGACATTTGTAATTTTACTGACAATGTTATAAACGTATACTGGGAGTGAAACGGTCAACTCCAAATTTTACAGTCTGTGGGGAACAAGGGGTTTACCCTTTGTATATAAAAGTGTACATGAGATATATCTCAGTTAAGATCGTTAAGATAATCTGAGTTAAGATCATCTAGTGTAAAGAAACAAAGCTCGGAAACATTATATACAAATTTATTTACAATCAAAATCTATGACCGTAGCAATGTTAAATCAATTCTATATACAAGTGGTTTAAACATTGTATGGGACTCACAAGCTGTAAACATTGCAACCTGTCTCTTAAAAGCCCTAGAACACACAAAGATCAGTTCCTCCAGAAATGGTTCAGTGATTGAATCATCTTCGAAGGAAGAATATTTAAGACATAGAAAACAGACTTCCACCGAGAAAAATATCTTCTGTCATTAAATGAAATCCACAGAAAAGCCCTTAGTAAATTTCAGACAACCATTAAAAGACTTCTGATCGAAACAGGAAGATGGTCTAAAACTGACTGGTCACATCGTCTCTATACAGCTTGTGAAACAGGTTGCACAGGTGACGAATATCACTTTCTGTTCGTCTATCCAAAACTAAAGGAGTAAAATATAAAATAGATTGCCCTTATGTCTACTCAAAGCAAGCTGAATTAAAACTTCTTCTGCAATCTGAAGACTCGACCAGTCTAAAAAGACTGTCCTTGTCCATAACGGAAGAAACAAAGCTCGGAAACATTATATACAAATTTAATTACGATCAAGAAATGTATGACAGTCCATGGCTTAACAATGTTAAATCAATTCTTTTATATGTAAGTTTTAAATGGTGTTAAATGATTTAAATCAGTGCCAGCACTCAGCTTTCAGTACATCTGAGAGTACGTATAATTGCATTTTTATTTAGTTATATTAAGAACATTGTAAAGGTCGTAAACACATTCACAAAAACGTAACTAAACACTCACCGTCTCCAAATGTTCTCTTATATGTAACGCCTTAATAACAGTGGTGATTATATAAATGTATCTTACATTCGTGACACATATTTAACGGAATGTATAACATACATTCATGGTGTCTAACAGTAGGTTACAGACACAATCCACATAAAGATGCCTTGAGCTAGGTATAGACGATTTCATAGTTTGACATCATTAAATTAGCAAATTATACATAAATTTTGAGGACATAGATATTATCAAAATAGAAAGTCAAGAAAAAGCTAAAAAAACAAAAAAGAAAACAAAAACAGGAAAAAAAAGACAAAAGAGTTACCGGTATTCATCAAGAAATAGAAAGCCAATAGGCCTACTATTGTTCAGCTTTTGCCCGTTCCCCAGTCATTAGTCATTCTGCCCCACCCCATCTCCACGCCCCGCCTCATCTGCCACGTGGTAATAGGTGGAAGATGTATCAATGCCACGTGTGCGTTTTGCATTTGGAATACTGAGATGACCATACGCAGGATTAATCTGATCTCCGAAGAATGAAATTCCGGCAAAGGAATCTCGCTGGTTTATATTCGATGTCTGTGTGTCTCCTTCCGCGAGGTTAGCCGTCATGCTACCTGCTGTCTGGTCAGGGGAGATTACAGCGTATCCGTCATCGGTGTACTCTGTCTGATAGTCGAGACTGGACGACCTGTCTGTCCGACGTGATCCGCGAACCCTGAAAAGTTTTAGGAGAACACGTAGTATTACACATCATCTTAACTGAACTGCAGAAACAAACATGCAAATAACAATGTCTCATTTCTTTTCGGATTTCAATTTATTGTTCTGTTCATTAGCGTTTACAAGGCCTTTCTCAAGAAATTTTCAATCATGGGACGGTCTTCCGGTTTGAACCAGTCGGAGATGGATTCGGTGAGCTTGCGACCTCACTGTTATACAGAAGGCGAACTGCTGTTAAAAATATACGCAAAGTATAAACTAAAATAACAAGAAACATTTTATATATATTGACTGATAACAGATAAAAAATCCTAGACATGCCTGCAGACGACGATCAGGACAATACCCACGACGAGGAGAATCCCAGCACTCACACCGACCCCAATATATACACCTGAAAAATGAGATATTAAAAAATGTTCATTTTTCATAAAGAACCTATCACAATTAAGTTTCAGAAGGTTTTTCTTCTATCGCAGCCATTTCTACCGGAACAAAGTACTTTGCAATCTTTACTTTACACCCCCTAAATTTGGAATGCTTAATTGGAAGAATAAAATCATAATCATTGATGGTGACCATAAACTATGGTGACTGGACAATCAGATTTCGTTTTTGGTTTTCAGTGTGTTATACATTGCAAGTGTTTGCCTGTTCCTTGCTTATTTTCGTCGGATAACAATTACCAAGTAAACTGTTTGAGCCAACCATGGCTGGCAGCGTCCGTGACTGGGTTGTGCTGCTGACTTTAGGACCAGGGGTAGCTGTAGCCACTGAAACAAGCGTAACAAAACAGCATCAGGTTGATGCGCACAGCGTTTAAAAACAATACGTAGCATATTTTTGAAGACAAAATTTAATCTGGGTTAAATCAAATACTCGTGTTCTGTTAGCTCTTTATGGCTGAAGTTACGTTTATGTCATCTTCACACAATGCAATAATTTGTCCAAGTTGTAGGCCTAAATACGGCAAGGAGAAATATCCTTTTTGGCTAAAGCAAAAAACGTATATGTAGGTAAAATGTCACCCTCCTCCTTCCATTAAAGCCTGTAGAAGGCCCGTAATGCAATACATGATGTGGCATCTCCTTAACTGGCAGTGTATTACCAGAAATCTAGCAGCGTTAACGGAACATAGGCGAATGTCATATGTCAGTACAGTGAAGCTGAAAAACGTGTATTAAATTGTTAAATTCTATCAAGGTCACCAGTTTAGCACTCACCACGTGGTTTTTTTCCCCCACAAAGCCCATAAAGACCTTTGGAAGCATTTTGAAAACATTGTGTAGTTGCTAAACCAGTCTGGTTCCAGATCAGGCAGCCATTATCCAGTGAGGGTGTGAAGTTCAACCATAGTGAGGAAACTTTTGTTCCTAGTTTCGACAAGGAAACAAACTTGATTTAAGTAAGCCTAGCATAAAATGTTGGTATATTTAATAAATGGAGGGGAAAAAGTCACAAATAATCGTACCTTTATTTCAGGGAATAAGCACCAGTGTTTAAAGTATTTTTCACGAGAAAAAATATTCTTCTGATTTCTTGTTTTAGTGACATTTTGTGGAAATACTTTTACTTAATTGTAATTTTGATTCAAGAAGGTGAAAGCAAAATACCGTCAAGGAATCGCCAGTTGAGTCTGGATACTCCAATCCACACTTGTGTGTCTTTTAATAATTCAAATAATTCTCGGCCTAGTAAATCCGATCCCCAGTCCAGCTTCGCCAAGGTCCCTCCGCTTTTTTCGCAATGATCACCGGCATATTCGAATGGAACCGTTTTATCGGAAGTCCATAAAAAGGTACCGCTATTACCATAAGGTACAGATCGTATCGCAGACATGTTGTCAGCTGCAGCGCATCACAAATGATTAAACATGAAACACATAATAACATCTGGCAAATTTTAATACATTATCCAGACCTGATGTAAATGTGAATGTGGCATTCAGAAGTCTGAATTACAGTCCAAGGTGGAAGTCATATATTACTCATGGATACTATGCTTTTTTACAAACCTTGTTCTTTTAAATGTACCACAATATTGTTATAAACTTCTAATCTTTAAAATTCATAAATTTATTGTTTATTCACCTATACTTACTAGACTGGCACAAGGCATGTAGCCTTCCATTGGATATGCGAAATTCGATGGAAAAATTATTAGAGACAGTTAAAGTTTCAGAGCCGTTTCGATTTTCGGTCATGTTTTTAGATCTCACTGCCAAAAAAGAAAAAAAAAGCATGGTTAAGGCCGTATTCATGATTTGTTTCCTCTCATATATATGACGCCGATCAGGGTTATGGGAGGAGGAATCCGAAGTACACGAAGTGAGCTAAACCACCGCCCCTCGCCAGCTACCTGACAAAACTCCCAAGTTAAAGCCGCGGCGGTGTAGTAAATGCCTGTCAGCACTTTGGTCAGGAACCGATCACATATATTGTAAGAACAATCCTGCAGACGAATTAAAAATGAACATTTGTAAAAGGCTTTTAATAATATTCCATATTCATGCACATTACTTGGACATACAATTTATTCATCGGTAAATAACATTTACATTCGGTGTAACCTGATTAAACGACAACTTACTACATTTATCAGGAAGATTTACTCTTTGAAGAACACAATTTAGGGAACTGTGTGTTTGCAATATCTTTACAAGTGTACATTACATACGGTTACCAGCAATTCCCACAATTTATCTGAGAGGAATTCTCAAAAGTTATCAGTGACACAAGCATTATGAGAAAATATTAAAACGTACTTGAGAACACATGTGTTTTATTCCCGTGTCCACTTGTCCACTTTAAAGGGTCCGTACACCCGTCCAATTTCTTGTTCACTTCTCTGCTGCCAATGTTCGTACATACACAGTGAGTTTTCTACGATAAAATCGGAAAATACAAAAGAAAGTTTACGTTTCTGCCAGGTGTGTATACACTCGTGATGGTTGTATCCTAACCATTTGTTTGTTTTCGAGTTAAGGTTGTATTCGACATTGCCTCTGCCACGGCGTCCTCGTGTACCAGCCATGGTTACCCCATCACCATGTTCCGACGACCCATAACTAGCATCTGTCAATGAAGTTGTTTCAGTTGTGCGTTAGAATAAGGTTGTGCATGTTTTAGATAAAGAGAATGTATGTGCATCAACCACAAATAGACAAAGCTGATACAGAGTGTTTGTGTTTTCAGACTTCACTTTTTGTCTAGCGTGACCCCAGTGACCTTGACGTTATTCAAGATTCCGTACAAAATTTGCTCGTGGTGGCAGTTCGTATAGAGCCGCGCAGGCGCTATAATGTGTATGTTGCGTGCGATGAGTTTTCTCCCAGTATAGATGTAATAGTATTTCAGCCAGCCAGTCAGAATCGAATACTAAATATGTGTGGTCGTAGTTTGTGCCTAGCTAGTGGAACTTCCTGCTGGGCCATCTGTGGCGGCCGTCATTGTACATGAGACATGTAATTCGGGCGGGAAATGTTGTTAAGTTTGCCATGAAATTGCCACCAACAGAAAACTTACTTAATTAAGAACAAGATGAGGAAAGTTTTTTTTGTGAAATCGGACAAATTTTATTGAAACTGAAGACCAGAAAAGACGTATGGCTTATGTTTTTGCGTGGCAGAAGCGTGAAAATCTCAAGCTTGTTTACGCTCCGGAGCCACGCAAAAAATTCGTCCACGCCAGCCCGTATCCATTCAATGACTTATAATCATGAACTTGTATGTCTAACTTTGAACTGATCATCATTTAAGCCGATGTCGTTCACTCTCCTTCCGCAATCTGGGCTAGGCAACCACAACAAAATCCCATGAAATTCGCGTGAGTTTTTTTTTATTTTTTATTTACACGCGTACGAATCTAGACATGTGTAAAAAAAATCGCGTGTTTATGGGATTTTGATACGGTCGAGTTTGGGAGATGGCATGTGGACGCTATCGGCTTTCACATAGATATGGCATTCGAAATCGTCTGGTGTGGGAGTTTATATACAGACAACCTAGAAGACCTCATCTTCGCTGATTAAATTTCTGTGTCTTTCCTCATGGTGAACGTATGCAAATTATTCATTTCAAAAAGATAATTATTGTCTTTTCAATCAGTGTTGTTACATCTTCCTTGCTGATATCTTGGATAGCTTCTGTCAACGATTTTCAATGATAAAGTATGTGAAATTTCTGAAAGTTCAGATCGAAATGACTTAGAAATTAACAGGCAATATTGAACATGTTCTCATGTAGGGTGGACATAATGCTTCTAAAATAGGAGTTGCTGTCGAATTCCATACAATATACAAACATTCGCATATTTGCATGAAAAGGTTCAGACTTTAGAACTTTTTCCACGGCAATAACCTGAAAATTTTCACGGTTAATGGTGAACATATTAGGGAATTTGCGCACTCTGATGATAGGAAGAGAACAACATAATCCACGCTGATTGGGAGTTCGTGGGATATGTTCCGTTCCTTACCCGTGGGCATGCAGCATGCTAACAGTCAGCGAAAACCATCACTGATGTAGACATTTCTGTGAAAACTTCGTGTATGTCATGTATATGCCTTTCTTTTTCGTGGTTATGGATTTGTCGTGACTATGACAATCCATATTTATTTAATATGTCACGGGTTTATACTGCTGAAATCCAGTGACATTTGCATTTGGAAAGCTGAAATAACTGACAACTGACTTACATTCAAGAGTGCACGTCGGAAAAGGGAGCAAGACTGGAGACATTCGCTCAGGGTTGTATTTTCTCGGATATTTGCAGTGTGGTACGAATTGTTCACACACCCAGTCCATTGTCCGAAATAAAATAGTGAATTATCTGAAAATAGGAGTTATATAAATTTAGCCCTTAAAACTCAGAGAAACCACGTCTTTGAATACATCCAACAGCCTGAAGATAAAACCAAACCTATAATATCCATTGCGACGAAGATTATGTATACCCACCACTAATACCACAAAAATAATTTGTATTCTTGTTCTTACCTCTGCTCCACGCCCGCAAGGTGCGACCCCCGACCCAGACGTTCGTAATGTTTAGGTTTTCCGTCATGTCAGGTGTAAGTGAAGCCAAGGTTAAACCATCAGCTGCACAAATCTCCCGAGCAACATGCCAGTTTTGAGTTGTGTTTTTTGTGATACACAGTCCATCAGGTGGGCCTCCTCTCCTACATTCTTTAGCATAAACATAAAATATTCAGCGCTTAAATACCATAAATAAATATCTGACAGTGCCAGGAACAGGGTTAAGATTAAAGTGGATAGCAGCTTTCTGGTGTCGCCCTTCGTTATGCAGTTTAACATCATAAATTAGAAAAGGTGTTCTAATTTCATTTTCTACACAAGAATATGGACTTGTAGAGCGAGATGTAGAGCGACTACGACTTATTTTACAAACAGTTGAATGTAGGCGACTGGATAAAAGAAATACACTATAGTACCTAGCTGTCGTCAGTGCTGTCACCAGTCTATAATCAGAACAGGGTTTCCAGCTGTGGACAAACTATAGCCCTTCGACAAAACGTAAGTGTGCAAACTCTGAGCTACTGCTGCATAAGATGCCTTAGAAAGTACCTAGTGGATTCGGAGGCTACATCCGGGCTCTGTCCGTTTCTTTCACTAAGAACCTGACCACTCTCATACAATCCAGATATCCTCCAGTAGAACGTAAAGGGTAAAGCAAATAAAACAATCATGGTGGAAATGAGCAATCCATCACCTGATGTCAAGCGCGATTTGGTTGTTCATTTGAGCCGTATGTCTCCATCCGGCGAGCCTATATGGGCGATATGTTAATTGCCCATGGGCTAACAACCTGTGTAGGTGTGCATACATACATACATACATACATACATACATACATACATACATACATACATACATACATACATACATACATACATACATACATACCGTTTGTCACAACGTTGTCTACAACGTTTGAACACAGGGAATACATTATCAGCGTAGCGAGAAGAAAATAATCCATCACTGAGGTAAGCAGGTAGATGTCCCTCTGTGGCACAGACCTCTTCCTTAAGACATTTACACCATGTAGGCCCTACTGTTAGAAGGAAGCAGCATAGGGTATGCTGATTTTGGGTGTCGTTTTAAATAGCTTTTAGGACGCATTTTCACAGTGCAATTCACAAAATTCAGTCATGCTGGATGTATTGTTGGAGAAGATAGATGGGAGACAAGGAAGTGATTCCTACGGTGGTCTGTTCATTCCATAATGAACAGCAAGGACATAATTGTATAACCAATATATTGGGACCAAATTCACGGTAATGTATCATGTGGTATCACCGGAAATATGACCGAAATAATGTTGAAAACGACGTTATATCCAAAATAAACACATACGTAAAAAAATTTATTCTACATACTCTAATTGGGATGTGGGTTTCTCCCAGGCTGTGCCCGGTTTCCTCCCACCAGATCATGCTGGTCGCCGTCGTATTATTGAAATATTCTTGAGTACGGTGTAAAATACCAATCAAATAAATAAATATTATTATGAGATGGTTTACCTATTCAGACATTGACAGATGTACACTTCAGATGACTTAGGGAATGAGTGTATGTCAAAGATAAGGACAGGTTTTAGTTGTAAAGGTCAGTGAAACTTTTCTTAGTGGACACAAACAGGACCACGGCCGAGCTCTACGTGAGGGGAGTCAATTTAGCTGGTGATAAAAAGTTGCATTAGCTATTGTACCAAGTTTGTTTAAGTGGGATGTGTAATAGTGCATGTATAGTGCCTTGGATTAGGCTAGGGTGTATGAGTTCGGTGATAAAGTTAACACTGGTAAAAATGATAGGGATTAAACATGTACTGTATTAGGCTTAACCACCTTCCATACCTACAGGCTCTGTTCAGAAGAAACTTTTTCAGTCTATGCATATACTTTTCGCAAAAGTTCGCAAAGTTCCCAGGTTGGCCAACCCAGAAAATACTGTGCCAGTTGTAGAATAAATGGAGTGGATTTATTTCCATGTATACACTGGAAACCAGAATACATATACCGGTACCTACAATCGGGTACGTTTGTGTCAGCCCTCAACCACGTCTAACAGAATGTGCCCTTCAGGCCATACACTACACGGTGAAATGTTCGTACAGGGCCCATACAGTATCCTGAGGAGAGGTTCTCTGTATAATAAAAGAGTCTATCCATCTGTATACTTCTTGTCAGAAAGGTTGGCCTGCATGACGGTCTTCTTTGAAAGTGCATATTGATAATCTGTATTATAAAATCCAGGTCATCCTTTGTCCCGCGTTGAAGTTTCAGCTATTCTAAACGTTTCTGTTTCCTGTGAAAAACTTTAGCTTGTCCTTCTGGTTTTCACCTAAGCGTTCATACGTTTACCGCAGTCGTCGTCGCTCTTCTAGTGGTGAGAATGACGCTACATCAGTGTCCTCGATTAGAGAGCTCACAATATGTTGAGTTAATGTTTGTGGATTAAAATCGAAAGTCCTCTCTGCAGATTTTGACATATTTGTCAATAAATAAGATATTGTGATGTTGACTGAAACGAGACTAAATGAACACGACATTATTGGCACTGCAAACTTTAACATATTGTCAATACCGTCGGGAAACAGAAGAAAAATACTCGCAGGTCGTCGCACTGTTGGTTAAAAAATATTTCCATGTATTTCGCAGAAATTAAGGGCGACAACTCATATGTAATGTGGTTACATGGTTCTCATCAGTTATTTGGGCGAGGTCTGTTACTGGGGTGTGTGTATATACCACCTAAAAATTCTCTACATGTTGGCAATGTTTTTCTGATTTGTGTGATGATTTCATGAGAGTCTCTCCAAATTTTTTTGACGTGTGCATCTTGGGTGACTAGATGCTAGATCGAGATGCATCCAGGACTTCTCGGAAACTGACGAGATTCTCTCAAGCTTTGTACAAGGGGACCATAATGATGCACAATAAACGATCCACCATGGATAAGTCAGTAAACAGCTGGGGTCACAAGCTGACTGAGTTTTGCACGAAGTCAAATCTTATAATTGTAAATGGGAGAGTTGGTCAAGACAAAGTAATTGGGAAAGTAATGTCAAGAGGCAGGTCAAGACAAAGGAATTGGGAAACCAACGTCTAGAGACTGGTCAAGACAAAGAAATTGGGAAACCAACGTCTAGAACCAGGTCAAGACAAAGGAATTGGGAAGACAACGTCTAGAGACTGGTCAAGACAAAGGAATTGGGAAGACAACGTCTAGAGACTGGTCAAGACAAAGGAATTGGGAAACCAACGTCTAGACAAAGGAATTGGGAAACCAACGTATAAAGGTTGGTGAAAACAAAGGAATTGAGAAAATCAACGTCTAGAGGCATAAACTTAATTGACTATGCCATCGTAAGTCCAAATCTTTTTCATATGATTACAGACTCTGTGGGGCCTTGGATTTTAATGATCTACTGTCCGATGTACATTGTCCTACAACACTCACCTTACGAACTTCTGAACTAACCGAGGTCACCTAGTGGCGACACCCCCCTCCCCTCCTTTTTGTTTAAATGCGACAGAGCCAAGTGTAGACTTTATGTTGAAATATTGATCTCAATGTTGTTGACAGTATCTACCACACCACCTTAGAGCTGAGCAATCGTATAGATGACTTGGGGGTGACCAGAATAGATCTATGGAAATCAATCAAGTCGTAGATAATATCACGAACTGTCTGGTGAAAAGCGCTGAGAAAACATTTGGTCGCAGGCGAGCGCATAAAAACAGTAACAGACGCTTCCATAAACCTTAGTTTGATGAACAGTGCTCAACAAAACGCAAAGAAGTTCTGCAAAAAAGAGCTATATACCGCAAATACAAATCACCATAGAATGAATCAAATTAAAATACTCTAGCAAAGAATATAAGCAGCAACGGAAAACAAGTTACTTTATATATAGAGACAGATTCATTGACAGACTGAACAATTTAGAAGCTCATGACTGCTTATACTGCGGATTGCGAATGTACTTCTTGATCAGCCAGTTAGTTACACAGAAATAGAGAATGCAGATAAGGCCATGAAAAACAACAAAACTGCTGGTCAGGACGAAGTTACTAGCCAATATATCAAAAACACGGCTAGCATAATGATCCTCATCTATGACAGACTATTTAACCTGATCATGGATTCTATTCCTGAATCCTGGCCTCTCAGTAATATAAAGCCAATCTACAAAAACAAAGGCAACATTAAATACCTGGAAAATTATAGCGCTATTACTATACTTAGTTGCTTGGGCAAACTCTTCACAAGCATCATTAGTACGAGGCTTGGTGATTATTATGAATGTATGGAGATACTAAATGAGTCAAACGGGATTCAGGAGAGGTTATGGGTGCATGGACAACCTTTTGGTATTGCATTATATTATTGAATACTACCTGCGTACGAAAAAAAATGTATTGTTCACATGTAGATTTCTCAAAAGCAATGGATACTGCCTGGAGAGGAGGATTGTGGTTCAGACTACTGAATGAGGGATTCGGAGAGAAGTGTTTTGACTTGATAAGAAGTATGAATCAGGTTATTAAATCTTCTGTCATAACAAAAAAAACTCGAAATCTGAATTCTTCCGGAGTGAAGTCGGTGTAAGACAGGGACAGAATCTTTTGCCATTACTTTTTTCTCAGTACTTGAATGACCTAGAAGAGTTCATGATGCCTAACGATGTTGTATCTCGTCAATCTCATGACATGACAGTCCACCTTGAAGTGTATATATAACTATTTATTTTATTATATGCAGATGACACTATCATAATACCAGAAACTGAGAGCGGCCTTCAAAACGCCTTGGATGTTTTTGAAACTTGTTGTATTTTATGGGAATTAGATGTCAACACCAAGAAAACTAAGATCTTGATATTCTGCAAACGTTTGCCAAAAACTTTATTATCGTTTTAGTTCAATGGCTACGTCATTGAGATCGTCACGGAATATGTTTAAGTAGGCCACAGCAATAAAACACATAGGAACTTATTCGGCAGCTAGAAAACACGTCTTTGTCTCAAGGCACAAAAGGTTTGTTTGGCCTCTATCGAAAATGTAAAAATCTATATTTATCTGTTGACATCCAGTTGAGACTTTTTGGCAAAATCATTATATCTATTACTCTGTATGGTTGTGAAATATGGGGCCTTGAAAAACTAAATGCAATTGGCATTCGTCCTTTTACTGACAATGTTATAAACGTATACTGGGAGTGAAACGGTCAACTCCAAATTTTACAGTCTGTGGGGAACAAGGGGGTTTACCCTTTGTATATAAAACTGTACCTGAGAATAATCTGAGTTAAGGTCGTTAAGATAATCTGAGTTAAGATCATCAAGTGTAAAGAAACCAAGCTCGGAAACATTATATACAAATTTAATTACAATCAAAATCTATGACAGTCCATGGCTTAACAATATTAAATCAATTCTATACACAACTGGTCAAAACTTTATATGGAACTCACAAGCTGTAAACAGTGCAACCTGTCTCTTAAAAGCCCTGGAACACACAAAGATCAGTTCCTCCAGAAATGATTCAGTAATATTGAATCATCTTCCAAGGGAAGAATATATATTAAGATATACAAACAGACTTCCGCCTTGAACAATATCTTCTGTCACTTAATGAAATCCACAGAAAAGCCCTTAGTAAATTTCAGACATCCAGTCACAGATTTCCGATCGAAACAGGAAGATGGTCTAAAACTGACAGGTCACAGCGTCTCTATAAAGCTTGTAAAAAAGGTTGCACAGGTGATGAATATCACTTTCTGTTCGTCTATCCAAAACTAAAGGATGTAAGAGTAAAATATAAAATTTGCCCTTATGTCTACTCAAAGCAAGCTGAATTAAAACTTCTTCTGCAATCTGAAGACTCGACCAGTCTAAAACGACTGTCCATAAAGGAAGAAACAAAGCTCGGAAACATTATATACAAATTTAATTACGATCAAGAAATGTATGACAGTCCATGGCTTAACAATGTTAAATCATTTCTTTTATATGTAAGTTTTAAATGGTGTTAAATGATTTAAATCAGTGCCAGCACTCAGCTTTCAGTACATCTGAGAGTACGTATAATTGCATTTTTATTTAGTTATATTAAGAACATTGTAAAGGTCGTAAACACATTAAAAAAAAACGTAACTAAACACTTACCGCCTCCAAATGTTCTCCTATATGTAACGCCTTAATTACAGTGGTAATTATATAATGTATCTTACATTCGTGACACATATTTAACGGAATGTATAACCTACATTCATGGTGTCTAACAGTAGGTCACAGACACAATCCACATTAAGATGCCTTGAGCTAGGTATAGACGATTTCATAGTTTGACATCATTAAAGTAGTAAATTATACATAAACTTTGAGGACATAGATATTATCAAAATAGAAAGTCAAGAAAAAGCTAAAAAAACCAAAAAAAAAAAAACGAAAACAAAACAGTTACTGGTGTTCATCAAGAAATAGAAAGCCAATAGGCCTACTATTGTTCAGCTTTTGCCCGTTCCCCAGTCATTAGTCATTCTGCCCCACCCCATCTCCACGCCCCGCCTCATTCGCCACGTGGTTATAGGTGGAAGATGTATCAATGCCACGTGTGCGTTTTGCATTTGGAATACTGAGATGATCATACACAGGATTAATCTGATCTCCAAGGAATGAAATGGCAGCGTCAGAGGTTGGTGTTTGGACATCAACACTTGTGGCAGAATAACCCATGCCATTTATTGCAGTTGTATTTAGGGGCGTCTTGTTGACTTTGGAATAAAGGTCGGAAAAGGAATCTCGCTGGTTTATATTCGATGCCTGTGTGTCTCCTTCCACGAGGTTAGCCGTCGTGCTACCCGCTGTCAGGTCAGGGGAGGTTACTGCGTATCTGTCATCGGTGTACTCTGTCTGATAGTCGAGACTGGACGACCTGTCTGTCCGACGTGATCCGCGAACCCTGAAAAGTTTTAGGAGAACACGTAGTATTACACATCATCTTAACTGAACTGTAGAAACAAACATGCAAATAACAATGTCTCATTTCTTTTCGGATTCCAATTTATTGTTCTGTTCATTAGCGTTTACAAGGCCTTTCTCAAGAAATTTTCAATCATGGGACGGTCTTCCGGTTTGAACCAGTCGGAGATGGATTCGGTGAGCTTGCGACCTCACTGTTATACAGAAGGCGAACTGCTGTTAAAAATATACGCAAAGTATAAACTAAAATAACAAGAAACATTTTATATATATTGACTGATAACAGATAAAAAATCCTAGACATGCCTGCAGACGACGATCAGGACAATACCCACGACGAGGAGAATCCCAGCACTCACACCGACCCCAATATATACACCTGAAAAATGAGATATTAAAAATGTTCATTTTTAATTAAGAGCCTATCACAATTAAGTTTCAGAAGGTTTTTCTTCTATCGCAGCCATTTCTACCGGAACAAAGTACTTTGAAATCTTTACTTTACACCACCTAAATTTGGAATGCTTGATTGGAAGAATAAAATTATAATCATTGATGGTGACCATAAACTATGGTGACTATAGACGATCAGATTTCGTTTTTGGTTTTCAGTGTGTTATACATTGCAAGTGTTTGCCTGTTCCTTGCTTAATTTCGCCGGATAACAATTACCAAATAAACTGTTTGAGTCAACCATGGCTGACAGCGTCCGTGACTGGGTTGTGCAGCTGACTTCAGGACCAGGGGTCGCTGTAGCTACTGAAACAAGCGTAACAAAAACAGCATCAGGTTGATGCGCACAGCGTTTAAAATACGTAGCATATTTTTGAAGATAAAATTTAGTCTCGGTTAAATTAAATACTCGTGTTCTGTTAGCTCTTTATGGCTGAAGTTACGTTTATGTCATCTTCACACAATGCAATAATTTGTCCAAGTTGTAGGCCTAAATACGGCAAGGAGAAATATCCTTTTTGGCTAAAGCAAAAAACGTATATGTAGGTAAAATGTCACCCTCCTCCTTTCATTAAAGCCCGTAGAAGGCTCGTAAGGCAATACATGATGTGGAATCCCCTTAAGTGGCAGTGTATTACCAGAAATCTAGCAGCGTTAACGGAACATAGCCGAATGTCATATGTCAATACAGTGAAGCTGAAAAACGTGTATTAAATTGTTAAATTCTATCAAGGTCACCAGTTTAGCACTCACCACGTGGGGGTTTTTTTTCACAAAGCCCATAAAGCCCTTTGGAAACAGTTTGAAAACAGTCTGTAGTTGCTAAACCAGTCTGGTTCCAGATCAAGCAGCCATCATCCAGTGAGGGTGTGAAGTTTACCCACAGTGAGGAAACGTTTGTTCCTAGTTTCGACAAAGAAACAAACTTAATTTAAGTAAGCCTAGCATAAAATATTGGTATATTTAATAAATGGAGGGGAAAAAGTCACAAATAATCGTACCTTTATTTCAGGGAATAAGCACCAGTGTTTAAAGTATTTTTCACAAAAAAAAATATTCTTCTGATTTCTTGTATTATTGACATTTTGTGGAAATACTTTTACTTAATTGTAATTTTGATTCAAGAAGGTGAAAGCAAAATACCGTCAAGGAATCGCCAGTTGAGCCAAGACACTCCAATCCACACTTGTGTGTCATTTAATAGTTCAAATAGTTCTTGGCCTAGTAAATCCGATCCCCAGTCCTCCACTTTTTTCGCAATCATCACCGGCAAATTCGAATGGAACCGTTTTATTGGAAGTCCATAAAAAGGTACCGCTATTACCATAAGGTACAGATCGTATCGCAGACATGTTGTCAGCTGCAGTGCATCACAAATGATTAAACATGAAACACATAATAACATCTGGTAAATTTTAATACATTATCCAGACCTGATGCAAATGTGAATGTTTCATTCAGAAGTCTGAATTACAGTTCAAGGTGGAAGTCATATATTGCTCATGTATACTATGCTTTTTTACAAATCTTGTTCTTTTAAATGTACCACAATAGTATGTTGTTATAAACTTCTAAACTCCAAAATTCATAAATTTATTGTTTATTCACCTATACTTACTAGACTGGCACAAGGCATGTAGCGTTCCATTGGATATGCGAAATTCGATGGTAAAATTATTAGAGACAGTTAAAGTTTCGAAGCCGTTTCGATATTCGGTCATGTTTTTAGACCTCACTGCCAAAAAAAAAAAGCATGTTTAAGGCCGTATTCATGATTTTTTTCGTCTTATATATACGACGCCAATCAGGCTTATGGGAGAAGGAGTCCGAGGTACACGAAGTGAGCTAAACGCCCCTCCAGCTACCTGACAAAACTCCCAGGTTAAAGCTGCGGCGGTGTAGTAAATGCCTGTCAGCACTTTGGTCAGGAACCGATCACTTATATTGTAAGAACAATCCTGCAGACGAATGATCGAGCGAATTAAGAATGAACATTTGTAAAAGGTTTTTAATAATATTCCTTATTCATGCACATTACTTGCACATACAATTTATACATCGGTAAATAACATTTACATCCGGTGTAACCTGACTAAACGACAACTTACTACATTTATCAGGAAGATTTACACTGTGGAGAACACAATTTAGGGAACTATGTGTTTGCAATACATTTACAAGTGTACATTACTTACGGTTACCAGCAATTCCCGCAATTTATCTGAGAGGAATTCTCAAAAGTTATCAGTGACACAAGCATTATGAGAAAATATTAAAACGTACTTGAGAACACATGTGTTTTATTCCCTTGTCCACTTGTCCAATTTAAAGGGTCCGTACAGCCCTCCAATTTCTTGTTCACTTCACTGCTGCCAATGTTCGTACATACACAGTGAGTTTTCTACGATAAAATCGGAAAATACAGAAGAAAGTTTACGTTTCTGCCAGGTGTGTATACACTCGTGATGGTTGTATCCTAACCATTTGTTTGTTTTCAATTTAAGGTTGTATTCGACATTGTCTCTACCACGGCGTCCTCGTGTACCAGCCATGGTTACCCCATCACCATGTTCCGACGACCCATAACCAGCATTTGTCAGTGAAGTTGTTTCAGGTGTGCGTTAGAATAAGGTTGTGCATGTGTTAGATAAAAAGAATGTATGTGTATCAAACACAAACAGACAAAACTGATACAGAGTGTTTGTGTTTTCAGACTTCACTTTTTGTCTAGCGTGACCCCAGTAACCTTGACGTTATTCAAGATTCCGTATAAAATTTGCTCGTGATGGCAGTGATGTAAAGGGTTCGTATAGAGCAGCGCAGGCGCTGTGATGTGCATGGTGCGTGCGATGAGTTTTCTCCCAGTATAGATGTAATAGTATTTCAGCCAGCCAGTCAGAATCGAATACTAAATATGTGTGGTCGTAGTTTGTGCCTCGCTAGTGGAACTTCCTGCTGGGCTATTTGTGGCGGCCGTCATTGTACATGAGACATGTAATTCGGGCGCTAAATGTTGTTAAGTTTGCCATGAATTTGCTACCAACAGAAAACTTACTTAATTAAGACTAAGATGAGGAAAGTTTTTTTTTGTGAAATCGGACAAATTTTATTGAAACTTAACAGAAAAGAGGTATGGCTTATGGTTTTGCGTGGCAGAAGCGTGAATTCTCAAGCTTGTTTACGCTCCGGAGCCACGCAAAAAATTCGTCCACGCCAGCCCGTATCCATTCAATGACTTATAATCATGAACTTGTATGTCTAACTTTGAACTGATCATCATTTAAGCCGATGTCGTTCACTCTTCTTCCGCAATCTGGGCTAGGCAACCACAACAAAATCCCATGAAATTCGCGTGAGTTTTTTTTTATTTTTTATTTACACGCGTACGAATCCAGACATGTGTAAAAAAAATCGCGTGTTTATGGGATTTTGATACGGTCGAGTTAGGGAGATAGGATGTGGACGCTATCGGCTTTCACATAGATATGGCATTCGAAATCGTCGGGTGTGGGAGTTTATATACAGACAACCTAGAAGACCTCATCTTCGCTGATTAAATTTCTGTGCCTTTCCTCATGGTGAACGTATGCAAATTATTCATTTCAAAAAGATAATTATTGTCTTTTCAATCAGTGCTGTTACATTTTCCTTGCTGATATCTTGGATAGCTTCTGTCAACGATTTTCAATGATAAAGTATGTGAAATTTCTGAAAGTTCAGATCGAAATGACTTTGAAATTAACAATAACAGGTAATATTGAACATGTTCACATGTAGGCTGGACATGATGCTTCTAGAAAAGGAGTTGCTGTCAAATTCCATACAATATATAAACATTCGCATATCTGCATGAAAAGGTTCAGACTTTAGAAATCATGATACAACTTTTCCACGCCAATAACCTGAAAATCTTCAGAGTTAATGGTGAACATGTTAGGGATTTTGCGCACTCCGATGATAGGATGAGAACAACATAACCCACGCTGATTGGGAGTTCGTGGGATATGTTCCGTTCCTTACCAGTGGGCATGCAGCATGCTAACAGTCAGCGAAAACCATCACTGATGTAGACCTTTCTGAGAAAACTTCGTGTATGTCGTATATATGCCTTTCTTTTTCGTGGTTATGGATTTGTCGTGACTATGACAATCTAGATTTATTTAATTTGTCACGTGTTTATACTGATGAAATCCATTAGCATTTGCATTTGGAAAGCTGAAATAACTGACAACTGACTTACATTCAAGAGTGCACGTTGGAAAAGGGAGCAGGACTGGAGACATTCGCTCAGGGTGGTATTTTCTCGGATATTTGCAGTGTGGTACGAATTGTTCACACACCCAGCCCATTGTCCGAAATAAAATGGTGAATTATCTGAAAATAGGAGTTATATAAATTTAGCCCTTAAAACTCAGAGAAACCACGTCTTTGGATACATCCAATAGCCTGAAGATAAAACCAAACCTATAATATCCATTGCGACGAAGATTATGTATACCCACCACTAATACCACAAAAATAATTTGTATTCTTGTTCTTACCTCTGCTCCACGCCCGAAAGGTGCGACCCCCGACCCAGACGTTCGTAATGTTTAGGTTTTCCGTCATGTCAGGTGTAAGTGAAGCCAAGGTTAAACCATCGGCGGCACAAGTCTCCTGAGCAACATTCCAGTTTTGAGTTGTGTTTTTTGTGATACACAGTCCATCAGGTGGGCCTCCTCTCCTACATTCTTTAGCATGAACATAAAATATTCAGCGCTTAAATACCATAAATAAATATCTGACAGTGCCAGGAACAGGGTTAAGATTAAAGTGGATAGCAGCTTTCTGGTGTCGCCCTTCGTTATGCAGTTTAACATCATAAATTAGAAAAGGTGTTCTAATTTCATTTTCTACACAAGAATATGGACTTGTAGAGCGAGATATAGAGCGATTACGACTTATTTTACAAACAGTTGAATGTAGGCGACTGGATAAAAGAAATAGACTATAGTACCTAGCTGTCGTCAGTGCTGTCACCAGTCTATAATCAGAACAGGGTTTCCAGCTGTGGACAAACTATAGCCCTTCGGCAAAACGTAAGTGTGCAAACTCTGAGCTACTGCTGCATAGGATGCCTTAGGAAGTACCTAGTGGATTCGGAGGCTATATCCGGGTTCTGTCCGTTTCTTTCACTAAGAACCTGACCACTCTCATACAATCCAGATATCCTCGAGTAGAACGTAAAGGGTAAAGCAAATAAAACAATCATGGTGGAAATGAGCAATCCATCACCTGATGTCGCGCGCGATTTGGTTGTTCATTTGAGCCGTATGTCTCCATCCGGCGAGCCTATATGGGCGATATGTTAATTGCCCATGGGCTAACAACCTGTGTAGGTGTGTATACATACATACATACATACATGCATACATGCATGCATGCATACATACATACATACATACATACATACATACATACATACATACATACCGTTTGTCACAACGTTGTCTACAACGTTTGAACACAGGGAATACATTGTCAGCGTAGCGAGAAGAAAATAATCCATCTCTAAGGTAAGCAGGTAGATGTCCCTCTGTGGCACAGACCTCTTCCTTAAGACATTTACACCATCTAGGCGCTACTGTTAGAAGGAAGCAGCATAGGGTATGCTGATTTTGGGTGTCGTTTTAAATAGCTTTTAGGACGCATTTTCACAGTGCAATTCACAAAATTCAGTCATGCTGGATGTATTGTTGGAGAAGATAGATGGGAGACAAGGAAGTGGTTCGTACGGTGGTCTGTTCATACCATAATGAACCGCAAGGACATAATAGTATAACCAAAATATTGGAACCAAATTCACGGTAAGGTATCATGTGGTATCACCGGAAATATGACCGAAATAATGTTGAAAACGACGTTATATCCAAAATAAACAAATACGTAAAAAATTCATTCTACATACTCTAATTGGGATGTGGGTTTCTCCCAGGCTGTGCCCGGTTTCCTCCTACCACATCATGCTGGTCGCCGTTGTATTATTGAAATATTCTTGAGTACGGTGTAAACTACCAATCAAATAAATAAATATTATTATAAGATGGTTTACATATTCAGACATTGACAGATGTACACTTCAGATGACTTAGGGAATGAGTGTATGTCAAAGATAAGGACATGTTTCAGTTGTAAAGGTCAGTGAAACTTTTCTTAGTGGACACAAACAGGACCGAGGCCGAGCTCTACGTCAGGGGAGTCAATTTAGCTGGTGATAAAAAGTTGCATTAGCTATTGTACTAAGTTTGTTTAAGTGGGATGTGTAATAGTGCATGTATAGTGCCTTGGATTAGGCTAGGGTGTATGAGTTCCATGATAAAGTTAACACTGGTAAAAATGATAGGGATTAAACATGTACTGTATTAGGCTTAACCGCCTTCCATACCTACAGGCTCTGTTCAGAAGAAACCTTTTCAGTCTAGCCATATACTTTTCGCAAAAGTTCGCAAAGTTCTCAGGTTGGCCAATCCAGAAAATACTGTGCCAGTTGTAGGATAAATGGAGTGGATTTATTTCAATGTATACACTGGAAACCAGAATACATATACCGGTACCTACAATCGGGTACGTTTGTGTCAGCCCTCAACCACGTCAAACAGAATGTGCCCTTCAGGCCATACACTGAAATGTTCTTGCAGGGCCCATACAGTATCCTGAAGAGAGGGGTAGTGGGGGGGGGGGGGGGGAATTGTGGTGCAGACTTCTCCGTATAATGAAAGAGTCTATCCATCTATATACTTCTTGTCATAAAAGTTGGCCTGCATGACGGTCTTCTTTGAAAGTGCATATTGTTAATCTGTATTATAAAATCCAGGTCATCCTTTGTCCCGCGTTGAAGTTTCAGCTATTCTAAACGTTTCTGTTTCCTGTGAATACCTTTAGCTTGTCCTTCTGGTTTTCACCCTAAGCGTTCATGCATTTACCGCAGTCGTTTACCCTTAACATAGACTGCCTGCACACGATATGACGGCCAGGTTAACGAAACAACTGAGTCGTACCTTGGGCCTCGCTTAACGTTTATCATACTCCTTACAGCGCATGCGCCGCTCTCCTCATTTGCTTTACATCACTGCCACCACCAGCAAATTTTGTACAGAAATCTTTAACAACGCCGAGGTCACTGGGGTCATGGTTAGTATGAAAGTTTATGGTAACACATAGAGAAGACCTAATTCAACATATACGCTTGAGAGGTAGTTCTGACAGAGACCTGTTAAGGCGGAATCGTCACAAATTCGTTGCTAACACCAAAACAACAAAAACCATCTGAAAAAACCCTCACATTTATGGCAATAGATTTAAGTTATTGAAATACTCACAAGCACTTGAGACTTGTCTTCTGTTAACTATAGAACTAAAACTAAGCATAAAAATCACTTGATGTCACGTGTTTGTTTATAGTGTTAATATATGGACAATACGCGGATATAGTCTGCGATATGAATCTGAATACTATGTTATTATCATTAAATAAGTAACTACCTTACTAATAATGACAACATAATGCTGGGCGCGGTCTTATAAGTGGAATATTCTTGAGTACGGCGCAAAACACCAAACAAATGTAACATAAATACTTATCACATCAAGCCTGACTAGACATATTGATTGTCCTCTAACACGTTACTAATCTTGCTCCCTTGAACTTATACATTGTCGTCGAAATCATGGATTTACATTTTCTCACAGATTTATACTCGCGTCGTAAGGCACATATTGTAGCTTGGTGATAAAGTCTTTGCCACTCAAACTGTCACTCAAGGCGCGGGGTCAATCCTGGTCTTGGATTTGGAATTTGTACAATATCTCGCTCTCTTTGTTCATGATGCCTTGGTGACATTAAGCAGAGAACGGAGCTCGTGGGTTCGTTTTTAACAAGTACATCGTTCCCTGAAAACCACTTGTCTTTCACTAATAAGGAGTGCAAATCTATATGTCACGTGTGGTAAAGTTTGTCAGTATCAACATGTCGAAGGTCTGCTCTTTATCCCTGGTATTCCGTTTTCCTCCATCCTTAAAACTGACCCCCATAATATGTAAATGAAACATTCTCAGGTATGGCGTTATATCAACAATAAAAAAGTAAATAAATAAATAAATAAATAAAAGATGCAATGGCTGATATAATACATGCCCTTTGTGAAGTTAGAAAATCTCTCTTTTCTTTTCCTTTATTGATAACATCCTTTTCTCTCTGTCTGGTAGTAGTTTAAGCTATATACATTTATAATGCAGCTTTGGTGGACAAAAATCATGATAAAATTTACAGTTGTTCTGCGACCCATACGGTACAGAAACAGATATTTGTAAATAATAAAAGAGAAGAAAGGAAAGAAACATAAAATAAGCCTATGTAATCATGCGAAGACGTTTCAATGGCTTTATGTACGAATTTGTAAAGCATGATACTAAAACTTAATGTAGGAGTCTGTAAATCATGATACAATGACTTTATGTAGGGGTCTGCACAGCATGATACAATGACTTATGTAGGAGTCTGTAAAGCATAATACAATGATTTTATGTAAGAGTCTGTAAATTTATTTATTTATTTGATTGGTGTTTTACACCGTACCCAAGAATATTTCATTTATACGACGGCGGCCAGCATTATGGTGGGAGGAAACCGGGCAGAACCCGGAAGAAACACACGACCATCCACTGACCTGCTGGCAGACCTTCCCACGTACGGCCGGAGAGGAAGCCTGCATGAGCTCTACTTGAACTCACAGCGACTGCTTTGGTGAGAATCTGCTGGGTCATTAAGCTGCGCTAGCGCGCTTATCAACTGAACCACGGAGGCCCCGGAGTCATACATGTAAAGCATGATACAATGACTTTATGTAGAAGTCTGTAAAGCGTGATACAATGACTTTATGTAGGAGTTGTAAAGTATGATACAATGATTTTATGTAGGCATCTGTAAACCGTGATACAATGACTTTATGTGGGCATCTGTAACGCATGATACAATAAATTTATGTAGGCGCCTGTAAAGGTTAAAAGCGACGCCAGTGTGCTTGCCTTACCTAAGTTTAGTACAGGCGAAATATCCACATTAATTGATTCTCGAAGCCGTGATCAGGGTACTAGAGAAGTTTAGTAAAGCCAGCCTGAAGTACCGGTATTAAAAACTTGAGATTGTCAAGGAAATTGCTGCTATTTATGCACATTCAGAATAAAACCCTAAGTCGGGTAATCTGTCAGGAGGCCCGAGTTCATCAGTTACGTGCGACCATTTGCCAACTACCACATAACCACACTATCGTAGCTGCTAGTTGTACTCTTTACTTGGTAGTGTTTTATATCATATTAGAAATTGACAGTTGATCAGGTGAAAACAAACGATGAAATGATGATAAGCCATTTTCAATATATTAGAAATATTGGCCATTTTTTGGAAGAGGTATCTATGCTAATCGCCTCGTTGGCTAATCGGCGGCGGACAGTTCATCGCGGGACAAGACGAAATAGGAAGCCACTGGTTAAAATTGGCAGCGGACATTTCATCGCGGGACAAGACGAAATATGAAGCCACTGGTCAGAATTGGCAGTGGACAGTTCATCACTGGACAAGACGAGATATGAAGCCACTGGTCAGAATTGGCGGCCAAGGGTTGATCGGGAGACAAGACGAAAGATGAAACCACTGGTCAAAATTGGCGGCGGACAGTTCATCGCGGAACAAGACGAAATATGAAGCCACTGGTCAAAATTGGCGACGGACAGTTCATTGCGGGACAAGACGAAATATGAAGCCACTGGTCAGAATTGGCGGCCAAGAGTTGATCGGGAGACAAGACGAAAGATGAAGCCACTGGTCAGAATTGGCGGCTGACAGTTCATCGCGAGACAAGACGAAATATGAAGCCACTGGTCAGAATTGGCAGCGGACAGTTCATCACTGGACAAGACAAAATATGAAGCCACTGGTCAGAATTGGCGGCCAAGAGTTGATCGGGAGACAAGACGAAATATGAAGCCACTAGTCAGAATTGGCAGTGGACAGTTCGCCGAAATATGAAGTAGCAGCCTCTTCGTGACCGCCACGTGAGTCTGGAAGACCCCTGCTAGTGGCCTAGTTGTCCACGTTCATTGCACTCATTGCCTTAGAAATGTCCAGTTTGTCTTGATTTTTGTCAGATTGGGTGCTCACTCGTGTAGATTGATCAAAATTGTCATCGGTTTGTTCATCGCTGGACAGGACGAAATATGAAGCCTCGTTGTTCACGTCCAAAGCACTCGTCGCCCTGGGAATATCCAGTTGGTCTTGAGTGTTCAGTGGATTAGATCGATCAAACTTGTCATCGGTTTGTTCATCGCTGGACAGGACGAAATATGAAGCCTCGTTGTTCACGTCTAAAGCACTCGTCGCATTGGGAATATCCAGTTGGTCTTGAGTGTTCAGTGGATTAGATCGATCAAACTTGTCATCGGTTTGTTCATCGCTGGACAAGACGAAATACAAGGCCTCTCCCTGACCGTCGGGTGAATCTGGAGGACCCATGCTGGTTGCCTTATTGTTCGCTTCCAAAGTACTCGTCGCCTTAGCAAGGTCCAGGTGGTCTTGATTTTTGTCGGATTGAGTGCTCAGTGGATTAGATTGATCAAAATTGTCAGTGGTGACTTCATCGCAGGACAAGACCAAATATAAATGAGGAGTCTCTTGCTGGCCGTCACATGAATCTGGATGATCCATGCTACTCGCCTCGTTGTCCACGTTCAAGGTACTCATCTCTTTTTGAATATCCACTTGGTTTTGATTCTTATCGGATTGAATGTTCAGTGGTGTATATTGTATACCGGCTTCTTCATCGTGGGACAAGACGAAGTATGAAGCAGGAGCCCCTTCCCGACAATCACGTGTATCTGAAGGATCCATTGTACAAGCCTCGTTGTCAATGCCCAATGTATTCGTCGCCTTCGGCATGACCACTTTGGTGTAATCATTAGGGAGCCCGGAGCCCAAGAGTGTGGATTTATTAGAATTGGCGGCGGGCTGTTCTTCGGGGATCACCACGAAACAGGCAGTCTCCTGACCATCTTTTGAAACTGGTGGACTTTGGGCGTTTGGATTGTCGGACAGGTTTGGTTTTGCATTTTTCGTTGTAGTTGTAATGGTGTTATCCTTCAAAGTACTGATATCATCAATGCTTTCGTACACTGGAGGTATTGTCGACGAACATGTGGTGCCATGAGGAAGTTTACCGTTTATCTTCCCGCGTGTTGATGACTCAGCAACATTTTGCTCATGAGATGAGACGGATTCAACCCCGCCATTGACAAGTTGATCATAACTACGCTGTTCAGGAGGCTCATCTGAACTGGATCTTTTCTTGTGAATCCTGTAAAAGACATTCAGTGGCGATGACAGGATTGGTTAATATAAGACTACATAAGACGATTTTAGCTTTAAAATGATGGTGGAGGAGGAAAACAGCCAACAGAACAGCGGACATAAACTACCTATCATGTGTGAGCGAGTGATATTATGTAGCAGGATTACTGACAAGGAAGACAAGGACAAAGGAGCTGCCATTTATCAGTGAAGAATTGCATTTGCAGCAGTTACAGTAAAATTGGTTTACTCTTTATGTTTTAAAAATAATCAAGGCTAGTTGAATACAAAACATCTGCATTTGTAAATGCAAATGGAAATACCCATCAACATCCTTAGATTTGAACAATATGTGTACCAGTATTTCAAGTCATATAATTGGACCGACAAGACAACCTTCTCATGCCCCCCCCCCCCCCCAAGTGACCTATTTCTATTTTCTAAACCCATGCAATCTGGAACCAGTGTACCCTAAAGTGTGTGCCAACATGTATATCACCAGGGATGAAATCCCTCTGTCTTTTTCGAAGGGACTTTGCACCAAGTGAATTCCTTTCAAGAGCAAAACCTTCCTTTCAGATATTTTAATCTAATACCATGTGAATAGCTTCATCATAATGAATACAAAAAGAATACCATGTAACATCATTTCAGTTTATAGGGACGTCACAAATAATATACCATGTAAAAAAAATTAATGTTGAAGAAGAAAATATCATATTAGTTACCAGGTAAAACTAGTATTGATGGAGGCTTATAGATAAATAATATACCATAAAAATACCAGAGACCTATAATTAATTGTCATTAACATAATCGCATTTTTTCGCAGCCTCTTTACAAACTAGAAAACTCTGATAGAGCGAACCACCACTCCTAGAAAATGTTTAAAATTTTACTCTGCAAATGGACAATACTCTGTATTTCTGTCATATCTGCATGTAGGGAATAATAAATAATGGGAATCCTGACCCATTGCTAACCACCGGCAAAAATTTAATAGATTTTTTCTGAGCCCAAGGCCAGCCAGTCAACAAAATTTCTTCCAAATCTCTGTATAACTTTTTTTAGTACAACTGCTAGCATGAAGACATCGACCAGTGGTGAAGAAACACTCCCTGGCTCCGGATTATGATCAACATGTATTGGATAGGTATTTGTACTAAGGTTAAACTGTGTACAAAGTTCAAAGTGCGTGCATAAATGAAATGATGAGAAATGGTGAAGAATCTACTTTTTCATTTTAAAAAATGTGCCAAAAAGTTGCTGACAGACATTTGACAATGGTAGAATTAACAAAAAGCGGATCCAGATCATGCTTCACCCTAAAATTTTAAGGATTTGTGCTTTGTCCAAGGCCAAGCTGAACTCCTAATTTCAACCAACACCGTCCGTGATTGTTTCTGAAAAGTTGTTGAAACCCGACGGATGGACAAACAGACAGATAGACGTTCAATTATGCAATGTAAATGCCTAGATTTGAGACATTTTCTAATTGTATATATCAGGCGAGCTGAGAGTTCGTGAAATTAAAACTGTTATTCATCAGCGTTGCCAGTGTCCACACTTTTTTTTACCACTTCTGGCAGCCTAATGTCTATAAAATTCATGAAAATAGTGAAAAAAAGAAAAAAATGGCAGCTAGATACAATGTCCATTGAGGCTTGTGTGAAGACCAGTGAAAAGAAAATAATTATTGCTCTCAGATAGCAGTTCTACATGGGCTACGTGCATACGCTCTGCATAAATCGTATGCTGAATTGTAAAAATAAGAATCAAAAAAAAGTACGAAAATGATGGAAAGGAATGTACTGGGTTTGAACCCTAGACTGCCAGCCATTATTTACAATGAGCCTAGTGCGGAAGACTAGCACAGAGATACAGCGGCTTTGATCTTCTGTCGGTAGCTTAGACCAAAAAAACTGGAACAATACATTGTTGTAAAGTCGATGTCCGTTCCTACGGTAATCTGCAGTGACAAATTTCATGCAGTCTTGCTTAAGAGTAATTTCTGGATGGCTTTTTGGCTACTATGGGAAAACCACAATTCGAACGGAAAAAATGCTTTGAATTTTATAATCCAGAGGTGAAGATATTCTCTTCGCCCGACAGATTTTGGAATCTGTCGGGAGATCCACCTAAAAACTGTAAATTTTACCGCGGCAGGTTTAGCCGCTTTGGAGAAGAAGATTTTTTAACCTTATCAATAAAATTCAAAATATCCTCTACATTAGAATAATAATAATAATAATCCAAACAATTTCCAAAGGTTTTCCCCTAGAATAGCGTGAACCCCTAATAAAACTTCCAAGTGAGTACTTAATTACGAGGAACTTTTTTAATTAAACTGGATTTTTATTTTATACACTTAATAATTTGTACAGAGAAGGTTAAGTACAAGAGAACCTACCACCAAGCCACCACAAGACCGATAGCCACGGCAGCTAAAATGCCGACAGCTACACCGACACCAACAGACACACCTAAACGAGAAAAAGAATGGTACTACAGTTGTAATATAAAAACGAAAAAGGACTCGAGAGAGCAAACTTCCTGCACAGTTAAATGTACAAAACTGAATGATGGATAACATGATAAGGTAAATACACTGTTACAAATCCTATCTGGCAATGATGAGGAATCGTTTAAAATATCCCGGGATCCTCATCCGGATAGAGGAGATCTCCAAAATGACAGACAGCATATTGGCGCCAGTAAACACGTGACGTAGTTAACGTACGGTATTCCAGGTCTATCAATCAACTCGTGTCCAGAAGTTTGAAACATATTTTCACAGCTGTGAGTACCTGTACAAAAATTGTCTGTGCCACGTATGTGAGCACTCACCAGAATACGTGTCTCCAACAGGCTGACCCTCACTCCTTAATAATGTACAGGACGCATGAAATGACAGGTGCCCGTCACATTCTACAGTGGCCAGTCCGGTCGCTCCCCACACTAGGCAAGACTTATCCGACCCAGGCTTAAAGTCAGGCCATGTCGATAATACTGGGCTACCTGAAATTATCTAGAGCTTACTTTTACTTGTGTTTGCAAAGAAATAACATTTTAGGGTTTCTTTTTAAAAATATTTAACTTTTGTGTAATGTTAGGAGACTCTTAGGAAGTTCCCACCAATTGATCAGTTGTAATATTGAAACATCTATTCGAACATTGTTATAAATGATTCATAGTTATCCAAGCTGCATCATGGATCTGTGTTGACCACGTATACAAATATCTAGTGGTATTTATACATGGCCATTAACATCATACTAAAAAAATGAAACTTCTCTAACGTGGTGCCGTCGACAGTTTCTGTTGCATTAAACATGCCGTTAGAAAGCTGTGATTGAGCACTTCGACCTGTAAGTTTTTCTCTCTTGCACAGTACAAGCAGAGACAATGACATGCAAAAGCTTGAGGGAATGGTCGAAATAGTCGCTCAGATTTCTTAAAGGAAAAACAATGAGTTGGTGGGCAGACGTTACTGTCACTAAATTTGTGTATTTATTTTTTCACTGGATTAGCCTTCATCGTCTTACTCAAGTGGAGAAAACCGGAGTGCCCGGGTCAGCCACGTACCGTCAATAAAGTACCATGCTTCAGGGCGTAATCCAATCCACATCGAAATACTTCCAAACTCTTTATTTAGCTCTGTTCTCATCATAGGAGATTCCCAGTCCAGCTTGACCAGACTACCTCCTTCCGTGCTACAATTCTGACGGCCAGAATCCCACGTTCCAGAGTTGTTCGTTGTAAGTAAGACAGATGGGCCATAATGTACGCCATCTTGTGTGGATGAGATATTGGCTGAAATAAGGTCGCGAGAAAAGTCGAATTCAGATGTATTTGAAAACTTTATTGTTTATAATATAATTTAACAGTGTGATTCGAAAAGCTCTACCAGGAATGGATCTTCCGTATGAGAAAGCGGTAGAAATCTTTCTATCAATGAAATGCGCAGCATAACGCACGGTGTAGTATAACCGAAATACCCAGACCAACGTCAGCCCAAAACAGAAAAAGTCAGGGAATTAGCCAAGAACAGACAATGCCTATATTGTGGAGGGAAATTTCATTCACTGGAGGACTGTTGGTACAGAAACGAAAGTTATGCTGCTTAAAAGGACATCTGAAACTAATTTAGACAACGAAACAAAATCCATCCCATAGAACGGAAATAAAATTTCACTATGACAAATATAACAAGCCTCCGTGAGTAAATCCACTCCACTATTAAACATCTTATCAAACGACGTACATACACAGGTGAGACAATTATGGCTTACGTGAATGTGATGTAGGATGGTTGGTGGTAAAAGTTAGATACAAATATGAGTACGCATGCGCACTTTGATTGCTCGTGGCTACAAAACACCGAAATTTCCAGATATAAATCAAGTGCAAACAAGGCAGTCAGATACAGAAACCATACAGAAGTCTTGTGCATCACAATGGCCTGCTAGCAAATACTCAGCATACTTTGTGTTTGAAGAAGTCCAGCATCCAAGTCTACTTACCAAACTGACATAATGATATACTCTGTTCGTCACATGTCCTGTCTGATCTTCGGACACGTTTACCCTTGTCCGGTGATGAAATTTGACCACATTTTTGCCGGCGGTTTTTGTCTGACACCACTGTAAATGATCAGGTATGATCAGATAATGCCTGATCAGTTGTGATCAGATTTGCAACTTTATCTCGTAAAATAACATTTTTTGTGTTTTGGAAAGGGAACCATACTCGACTGCCGCATCATATATTAAGAATTTTGGTTATATTTTATCACATTTGCCGCAAAATATAAATTGTGTTTTTGACTTAACACAACATACCATTTTAACTTTCCTAGAAACTCTTTCAGAACATTTGTATATGAAGAGTGATGATCCTGGCTTAGATGTTGTACGATTTTGTACATCATGGTCTGTGGATTGTGCAATTTTAACTACAGTGTAATGTGGCATACTAGAACCACTGCAATACAGTTATCAAAAAGTACCGTACAATCTTATTCAACATTTACATATGCAAAATATGGACATAAGTCTTACATATTCACCGGTTTAGTGGTGTACTCTGTGAGAGTATTGAGCAATCTTATACAAAACTCCGCTGTTATATGTATATAAATTATCTAGACGGTGCATTTCAAGAAGAAACGGTGCAGGTGTGTTTTGAGGTGGGCTGGGTCCCCACATCGTGGATAAGAGGCGTTTATCATGCAAACAAATGACAAACACTTACTGGTGAACACATGAATATTGGTCAGTGGGACCTTTTTCAGAGAAGCCTCCCAGAGATAAGGGTCAAGGCAACCAGCGTTACGGAGCTTAAATTCTGCGTTAAAGCAGCCACATAGGGAAGTCTGAAACCGTCAAAAGGTTTACGTGCATCAGATATATTTGCATACAGCGACAATACGTACACTTATGGAATATTGAAATATTTATACTTAAAGTTTACGGAAACTGCTAAATTTGTGTCCAACACATGTATGTAATCTCCCATTTCCCAGGAATTTCTTATTTCTTCTATCAAGCCGTGACATAAGTTATAAAGTTATATGACTTTTCTGCATAGGCACACGTCAAAACTGGTGTCGGTTCTTATCCGTTTATTTCTCTTCTCTAGTGTTTATGTAATTTTGTATACCGATGTATCGGTTATTCTTCGTGCTGTGGGAAAACTCACCATCACTTCGCAGGTGGATTGTGGATGTTTATCAGATGCACTTTGGCATAAATCTGGTTTATTAAGTATTACTATGGAGTAAGTTGAGATGTCTTCATTTATACATCACTCAGTAGTCAAGTGTCACACTAATTTGGTGTTTTGGTCATACAACATAATAAGGTACCTTTTCTTACGCAATGGCTTCTCGGGTCCAAACTGAATTAACAGTTTTTCTCTTACCACGCATGAATCATACATAAATAACTTTAAAACGTAGCGCAAGAATGAGCAACACACCAGAAAACTTTCGAAGGGCAAAATACCTTGACATAGGCAAAATGAAATCTGGAACAGGACTGTAGACATTCGCTTAGATCTTCACTCGGTCGGAATGTAACAAACATCTCCGTGTCGTCCACGCATCCTTGCCAGATGCCGTAATAATACGAAGAGTTGTCTGAAATTAGCAAATCATACGTCCAGCTATGGTGTAACCACATAAAACAGGACATTAGGACCAAGCTTTGGATATAAATAGCAAACTTATTTGTTTGATTGTTGTTAAACACTGCGCTCAAAAACTGTTCACTCATATGACTGCTGTTGGGTGGTGGAAGCCGGACCCTCGAGTACCTAGCTACCTGAGAAAGTTCCTACCTGAGAAAGCTACTGGGTGGTGGAAGCCGGACCCTCGGTTACCTGGCTACCTGAAAAAGTTCCTGACTTAAAGCCTCAACTGAAACAGCCAGCGCTGGATTCGAGCATGCGACCCCAATAGTCAAGGCCTGCTAACTGCAACTCACCCAAGGAAACTTCTAAATGGAAAGTGCGTTCATATCTATTTTGTGGAAATGAAGCGAATCGAACAAGGATTGTGCTGCAGGTAAACGCCCAATGTCAACCTGACGTCAGTGGACGTCTGTAATTATATGAGCTCAAGGGAAATAAAAACACCGACTTGGATTAAAAGTTTGTACTGGTCAATAGTATAGTCGGAAATCTAAAGACATTCCTCGAGCATGCATGAATCACGATAAAACGTTGTTACATTGACGGGGATTAAAACGACTTCAACATTATTTTGTACAAACGCCACAGGGCCCATTCCCAAAGCCAATGTATTCATACAGTACTGTATAACTTGACACTAGACTTGACGACCCACCCACTCATAGCATTCTCAAACTGGGTCAAATGGGTGAGTAGGTGTCACATCAAGACAGTAAAAACTAAGGGTTGCATGGTCATTAATATACAAATTTGACGTCTGTAGAACAAAACGAAATTGCTTCAAATCGTCTCTTTAGTTATCTAAAAGTTCAGTATAGAAAAACCCGAAGGGATGTGACCGAAATGCAATACTGACAAAGACCTGACTCTGTACAGCTCAATAAATGCACCATCATATATGTGTACTTCCTCCTTCCGCTCGGCTTCAAAATTAGGGTCATGCATTTGTTTTGTGTTAATTGATTTATTTTTTAGTTAAGTGTACGCCGCATTGACGAAAACTCCACTCAGCAGAAATGAATGTTATGGGTGTAGGAAACTATTATCCCTTACCACCAGTATTGTCTGACGAACTAATCACAGCTAGATTTCATTAACGGTATATGCTACTTAATTCATACCAGGTCCAATGTACATCGAAGCCTATTTCTTTAACATTATAGTTACCGTTATACAGACATAGTTTTATATGTGTTCAGCAATAACAACCTGACAGTAATCAATACAAGTAAATTAGAGGTGTCGCTCTTGTTACCAGCACCAATGCGATCGCTGTGAGTTCAAGTCCAGCTCATGCTGGCTTCCTCTCCGGTCGTACGTGGGAAGGTCTGACAGCAACCTGTGGATGATCGTGTGTTTCGCCCGGGCTCTGCCAGGTTTCCTTCTAGTACAATGCAGGCCGCCGTCGTATAAGGGAAATATTCTTCAGTATGGCGTAAAACACCAATCATATATATATAAGTAAATCTTGTCACCAGGACTAGATGTAGACCCTTTAGTTGCAGATACCTCTAATCCACACTCTGGTTTCCCTGCCCCCGGCCCACACCGAGGCCTTCAGCTGGTTCTGCATATCGCCCGTGTTCTGACCGGGCACGGTCAGATCTCCACCAAGATATATACAGTGATCCCGAGCACGATCCCAGCTGGTAAAAACGTCTCTTGTAATACATAGGCTCTCCTTAACTTCCTCACATGCGTCTGTGCAGGAAACAAAACAAGAGCTTTGTTCATGGAGAGTTTTTCTTTTGTGTGTTCTTAAATATACGGAAAATAAAACTATTTAAAAACAAAAATAACTTAGAAATTCTGACAATACATATGTATTATATTAATGATTAAGGTTTCAAAACTTTCTGTTAATTTATATCTACAAATTTTCTTCAATATTTGATGTAAATTCTTCTTGTATATTGCGTCGCAAAATGTTGGTAATAAACTCCATTTAAGGCTTGAATTGAAGGATTAAGGACCACCCCTGGGAGTCAGACTGAGGGGTAACCAAGCCCAAGCTGAACAACTGTGACAAACCACTGGCGGCCCGGTCGTATATCCAAGACAATACTTTGCTCAAACTTATCTCGAACTTGTATCTGAGTTAACCTGGGTAATCGAGGCTCATTCAATCAGTGAATGAGGAAGTATCTTTAACAACCAGTTCGGTATGGTATAAAAGACCTATCCCTCTGGCTGAAGTAACTTAATTTCATTACTGATATATATATATATATATATATATATATATATATATATATATATATATATATATATATATATATATATATATATATATATATATATATATATATATATATATATATATATATATAAAAGAACTTCATTTCATTACTGACTGGAAACCCTGTGTTGTACGTGTGCATCGATGAAGTGTTCCACTTAAAGCTTACAATGCAAACTTTATTATCTTATGATGTTGTATAATAGAGGCACCGCAGTGAACAAAATTTCTGAAAATTGATAGTGCCACCACGTTATCATTTTTAACTAGTCAGACTCCAATCATATTAAAACCTGAGCTGTTTCAGCTGACGTCACGTGAATTCGTTTATACACATATGTGCGCACCACGGTACGAGAGTTACGAAATCGTGTTTCCGGTTTCTCTAAAAGGGTGGATCCCATGATCTCGTACGAATTCCACATTAATAGTTGATTTATAGATACCAAGTACTTGAGAAAAATGGCAAAGGCTATATTGTTTACTGTCTTTTCTTTTAGGCCGTACAATATAAGGTGTCAACATTTGTGGATGTTTGTTTTCAATTACACGTAGTTCAATAGCAATCAGATGGTATTTATGCCCGAGTGTGCACTTAAATATAGTATATTTCTCTAGTCCTCTGACAGCATCTGGCAGAATATGACCATGAGCTTTCGCCCATTTCTTCCATCTACAATCCTGGTCCCATACACTGGAATGGAATATTAAAGCACCGGTGAAGTAAATTAATATATCTGATTTTTTTTATCGTGGGGTGTTTATGCATAGGATACAAAACTTTATGAACACAGATCTGTATTAAACGTTACACTGAAATGAACATGTCTTTTCTTTTGCATGTCCATAATTCTATTTATTTATGACAGTGGTCTTGCGTCTAAATACGCTTACACTCACCCTGAGCTTTGCTTCTGGATCTAGAGAGTCCCAGAAGAATCAGTAACACATGGAGATGTCTCATGGCTAGGACACACACACACGTAATAACAGAAGGTGTCTCTTCCTAAAGGAACTCACACAAGTAACTGCAGAAGGTGTCTCTTCGTTAGGGAACTCACACAGGTAACAACAGAAAGTGTCTCTTCGTTATGGAACTCACAAAAGTAACAGCAGAAGGTGTCTCTTCGTTAGGGAACTCACACAAGTAACAACAGAGGGTGTCTCTTCGTTAGGGAACTCACACAAGTAACAACAGAAAGTGTCTCTTCGTTATGGAACTCACAAAAGTAACAGCAGAAGGTGTCTCGTCGTTACGGACCTCACACAAGAAACAACAGAAGGTGTCTCTTCGTTATGGAACTCACAAAAGTAACAGCAGAAGGTGTCTCTTCGTTACGGACCTCACACAAGAAACAACAGAAGGTGTCTCTTCGTTATGGAACTCACAAAAGTAACAGCAGAAGGTGTGTCTTCGTTATGGAACTGGCACAGGTAACAACGGAAGGTGCCTCTTTCCTAGCGAACTCACAATAATTAAGCTAACATGGGAAGGAAACTCACACAGCACGACAGAAACGCCCAACTACAGCAAGCCTGTCTCCAGACAGTACAGCTCACATGATGAGGTAAAGCAGATCTAATAACAAGCACCGGGAAGTATCTTATGTTAACAAAGCTGTGTGACATTTGAGTGTACCTTATTACTATTGGCACCACTTTACCTGTAATGTAATCATTGCCTGGCTGACTTACACACGAATAAGAAAATAATGTTCATACGTCAGAGTCCTCTCTCTTTTGAAATGTAACCAACCATAAATCTTTTCAACTCTACCACTGAGATTCAGTAATACCTTGCTTCTTTGTTACAAAATCGTCTTATATTTCAGGAATGGTACATTGTGACCCAGACGATAGTTCGTATATTTTCCGGATCTCGAGTTTTAGTCGCCTTCACCATAAGAGATCATGTTTTAGCCCGATGTTTAGATGTCTGTCTGTCTGTCAGAAACTTTACGTCAAATGACGCGAGTCTTGTTGGAGGACAAAGATTGTATCACAGATAATACTAGGGGGCGATTCCACACAGCCATTTCTGACTTTTAAAAATTTAAAACCTTTTCATAATGCTTATATTTTGGTACTGGAAGTTGAAATATCGACACATTAGTCTCAAGATAATATTGATGAGATAGACAATAGTTTGATTTCTAAAGCCGAAGAATAAGCTTTCAGATTGTATTTCAAATATTAGCTTAAGTCTGAATAAGCTTTCTGGAATCGACCCCTGCGCCTTTGCGGGAAAGCATGGACAGAACATACCATTTGTACCCGTGCATCTAATAAACAATGTATTTTAGGTAATAACGTTTGAGTTTAGTGTCAATTTCCATTTCATTTGAGAAATACCACTGCGGAGAACAATTAACTGTTATTTTTAATATCGACGTTAGTAGTAATATTAGTATTTTAGTTTGCTTGGGCCGATACACCCCTGCCTAAGGAAAATCACAAGTGCCCCTGACTTTTATTCATAGGAACGGACTGGGCTCATACTGTCGAAGGACGGTGTATTGCGTCTATATGTGCGTATTATTTGGGAGGGGAGCATTTTGAAACACACGCGCCTCAGCTTTTGACCGCATATCTATGTTATTTACATATTTGATTGGAAATATACGTCCTATTTAATATTTACTGCGCTACGGTATCTGACAAAATTGTACGATAACTTTTGGAAATTTCAAATTTTCTTGCAGACATAAGTGTCTCCATATAAATTAAGACTTAAAGAGTGTACATACCCTCAGCGGAGTGAACAAACCCACGTATGCTTAGTCTGAGTGACATGGCCTAGAATTTTGGCGTGATAAATGGCCTCTGTACATCACTCTGCTTACTCCACACCAAATGTAAAACTATCTTTACGTATATCTAAGCATATAGACATACGCCCTATGTGCTTGATCGTACTGAGATTCCAGTCTAAATGCATTTACAAAACGACGCAGATGAGCCATACAAGATTGGGTAAGATGAGCCGTGGACCCCATAGGCTGTTGTTGACATATTTTGAGTTTTGTCTGGAACGTGTTCATACAGCTCCCTTTTTATCTTCATAATGCAGTCACATATTTCTCATGTTGTCAGTCATATAGGTCTAAAATATTCTTGTTAGTCAGTTCATGAGTTTAGAGTGAATAGGTATGGTTTCACATCAACCTTGGTTAATATAACGTAAGATAAGCACAGGGAAAAAGTACTTACGATTGTGTAATCTTTCGGAATTTCCGTGTGACTTACAACACTACAAGATAAACTAGGCACGTTTAACTGCATACGCATTACTCAGTCTTTGTAAAACTTGTGTTTAGAAATCTGATTTTCTGTTATTATTTGTCATCTTGACAACATTGAAAACTTTGCATTACAATGCTAGCCTGGTCTGACGTTGAAAGAACCAAATAGAAATAGTTGCGGTTTAGTAGATGAAATAATGCTGAAATAAAACAGCTTATGTAAAAATAGATGAAGGAATGTGCTTCTTTAAGTATTGCCCCAACTTAGCCCATGCTATTCACGAGGTAAGTTGATCCAGAAAGCCAGCATTTTTCATTTTGCATCTAATACAAACAATTCAAGTTAACTTTAACCTATAATGTCCTTTGCATGTATTGCTAAACACCACTTAAGCCAGAACAGTATGTATTTGATAAAATGAAATATTGTGTATTTCTTATTACATTTTGTAAAAAATGGCTCATGTTACCCCCGTCTCCCCTACATGAGAAATACACAGAGATCGCCACGTCTTAGTCAATGCGATTATCAGCACATAATGAGGTGAATTTAAATTCCTTTTATTGTTTAGTATATGTTTGATGTGCACATTAAATTCACTGCCTGATGAAGATTATTTTTAGCCTTTAATTCATTGTTGTACTAAGTTTAATATTAATTAGGATTATGACTGAACACAAATTTAGTGATATCTCACATCAGGAGACCCTAAAAGGGTCATATTAAATTTACCATTTATAGCAGTGGTGATACTAACATCTAGGACTCATGCGAATATGTGAAGAAACACTAGTAAAGATAGTTATTTGCATTTATAGGTGTATTATCAGTAGAAAATGTATTCAGTAATAAGGATGTCTAGAGATAAAGGCTGGAGGTACATTGAATGCCCTATAGCTCAGATGAATTTTAACGTTGCATGCTGTAAAATTATGAAATTGGTAAGATATAACACCAAGTGAAATAAGTGCTTGGGAAATAAGGGTTGAATATGTAAACAAAATTAATAGAATTATAGGAAGTTATATTATCCCACAGCCACTTACAGATATTTTAATCTCGCAGTGATTTCCACGTATATCAAAACAAAAAATACATGTATATTTTGTTTAAAGCAAGAGAAAATCCTCAACCTGGGACTAAGATAGACGGATAAGTCTGTCTTAATCCCAGCCTCTTAATACCAGCCTCAACTCAACACAGCCACAAACATGTACACTCATATTAATCGTCACTTTTTAAATGTTTTTAAACTTATTCCTAAAAATGGAAACTTACTGTTTCCATGTTTACACCTTATGTTTTTTTTTTTAATAAATACTTGTAATACGAGCTATTAGGACTTTGGCTGAGATAGTTTTGTATCTGAAGAACTATGACCAATATAATCCCAAAGCAACAGACATTACATTTATGTTATGTGGCAGTAAGTCAGAATCATTCATTCCCTAAAATGACCATTTGTTACCTGTTTGTGTGGCCATCCACTTCTCCAGAATGTCACTACTACCTGTCTGTGTAGCCATCCACTTCTCCAGAGTGTCACAACTACCTGTCTGTGCGGCCATCCACTTCCCCAGAATGGCACTACTACCTGCCTGTGCGGCCATCCATTTCTCCAGAGTGTCACTACTACTTGTGTATGAGGCCACCCATTTCTCCAGAGTGTCACTACTACCTGTCTGTATGGCCATCCTCTTCTCCAGAGTGTCACTACTACCTGTCTATGTGGCCATCCACTTCTCCAGAGTGTCACTACTACCTGTCTGTATGGCCATCCACTTCTCCAGAATGTCAGTACTACCTGTCTGTGTGGCCATCCACTTCTACAGAGTGTCACTACTACCTGTCTGTGCGGCCATCCACTTCTCCAGAATGGCACTGTTACCTGTCTGTGTGGCCATCCACTTCTCCAGAGTGTCACTACTACCTGTCTGTGTGGCCATCCACTTCTCCAGATTGACACTGTCTGTGTCTGTGTCGCCATCCACTTTCCCGGAATGGTACTGCTACCTGTCTGTGTGTCCATCTTCTCCATTGTGCCACTACTAACTGTTTATGTGGCCATTGACTTCTCCAGAGTGTCACTACTAACTGTCTATGTGGCTATCCACTTCCCCAGAATCGCACTACTACCTGTCTGTGTGGCCATCCACTTCTCCAGAGTGTCACTACTACCTGTCTGTATGGCCATCCACTTCTCCAGAATGTCAGTACTACCTGTCTGTGTGGCCATCCACTTCTACAGAGTGTCACTACTACCTGTCTGTGCGGCCATCCACTTCTCCAGAATGGCACTGTTACCTGTCTGTGTGGCCATCCACTTCCCCAGAATGACACTGCTACCTGTCTGCGTGGCCATCCACTTCTCCAGAATGACACTGCTACCTGTCTGTGTGGCCATCTACTTCTCTATTGTGTCACTACTAACTGTTTATGTGGCCATTGACTTCTCCATAGTGTCACTACTACCTGTCTGTGTGGCCATCCACTTCCCCAGAATGACACTGCTACCTGTCTGTGGCCATCCACTTCTCCAGAATGTCACTACTACCTGTCTGTGTAGCCATCCACTTCTCCAGAGTGTCACAACTACCTGTCTGTGCGGCCATCCACTTCCCCAGAATGGCACTACTACCTGTCTGTGCGGCCATCCACTTCTCCAGAGTGTCACTACTACTTGTGTATGAGGCCACCCATTTCTCCAGAGTGTCACTTCTACCTGTCTATGTGGCCACCAACTTCTCCAGAGTGTCACTACTACTTGTGTATGAGGCCATCCACTTCCCCAGAATGACACTGCTACCTGTCTATGTGGCCATCCACTTCTCCAGAATGACACTGCTACCTGTCTGTGTGGCCATCTACTTCTCTATTGTGTCACTACTACCTGTCTATGTGGCCATTGACTTCTCCATAGTGTCACTACTGCCTGTCTGTGTGGCCATCCACTTCCCCAGGATGACACTGCTACCTGTCTGTGGCCATCCACTTCTCCAGAATGTCACTACTACCTGTCTGTGTAGCCATCCACTTCTCCAGAGTGTCACAACTACCTGTCTGTGCGGCCATCCACTTCCCCAGAATGGCACTACTACCTGTCTGTGCGGCCATCCACTTCTCCAGAGTGTCACTACTACTTGTGTATGAGGCCACCCATTTCTCCAGAGTGTCACTTCTACCTGTCTATGTGGCCACCAACTTCTCCAGAGTGTCTCTAGCCCACTAACTGTCTATGTGGCCATCCACTTCTCCAGAGTGTCACTACTAACTGTCTATGTGGCCATCCACTTCTCCAGAATGGCCCTGCTGCCTCTCTGTGCGGCCATCCACTTCTCCAGTGTCACTACTACATGTCTATGTGGTCACCCACTTTTGCAGAATGGCACTGCCACCTTTCTGTGCGGCCACCCACTTCTCCAGAGTGTCACTACTACCTGTCTGTGTGGCCATCCACTTCTCCAGAATGGCACTGCTTCCTCTCTGTGTGACCATCCACTTCTCCAGAGTGTCACTACTACCTGACTATGTGGCCATCCACTTCCCCAGAATGGCACTGCTTCCTCTCTGTGTGACCATCCACTTCTCCAGAGTGTCACTACTACCTGACTATGTGGCTATCCACTTCTCCAGAATGGCACTGCTTCCTCTCTGTGTGGTCATCCACTTCTCCAGAGTGTCACTACTACCTGTCTGTATGGCCATCTTCTTCTCCAGAGTGTCACTACTACCTGTCTATGTGGCCATCCACTTCTCCAGAGTGTCACTACTACCTGTCTGTATGGCCATCCTCTTCTCCAGAGTGTCACTACTACCTGTCTATGTGGCCATCCACTTCTCCAGAGTGTCACTACTACCTGTCTGTATGGCCATCCACTTCTCCAGAATGTCAGTACTACCTGTCTGTGTGGCCATCCACTTCTCCAGAGTGTCACTACTACCTGACTATGTGGCTATCCACTTCTCCAGAATGGCACTGCTTCCTCTCTGTGTGGCCATCCACTTCTCCAGAGTGTCACTTCTACTTGTATGTACGTATATGTGGCATTTTGAAGAAGTTGGTGGTCATACAGAGCGGTAGTGGTGACATCACGGAGAAGTGGATAGTCACATATAGGAAGTAGTGACATTCTGGAGATGTTTAATGGCCACGTAGACACGTTGCATTGGATGGTCATGAAAGCCGATAACATTGTAGTGGTTCACGGTTGTAGGCCTATATAATGTACGTATGACTACAGATATATTGGATGAGAAAGCTGCAATGTCTTATGCACTGTTTATGTAAATTGAGTATATTTGTTTGATTTATTTATTTCATTGATGTTTTAAGCTGTACTCAAGAATATTTCACTTATACAACGGAAGACATCTGCAGGGTGCTGGAAGAACTTTCCACTTAGGACTGGAGAGGAAGCCAGCATGAGCTGAACTTGAACTCACAGATGCTGCAGTGGTGATCGGAGGCCCCACACAGATGCATACAGCCTGTGCATATGTTATTTTCAGTCCTTATTGGTGCATACCTTTAAGTTTACACTGTATGATGTACAGTATAACCTGTATTTGTACAGGGGGCTTCGGTGGGTGAGTTGGTTAGCGCGCTAATGCAGCGTAATGACCCAGGAGCCTCCCACCATTGCGGTCGGTGTGAGTTCAAGTTCAGCTCATGCAGGAATCCTCTCCGGCCGTACATAGGATGGTCTTCCAGCAACCTGAAGATCATCATGGGTTTCCCCGGGGCTGTTCCTGCTTTCCTCCAACCATAATGCTGGCCGCCGTCGTATAAGTGAAATATTCGTGAGTACGGGGTAAAACACCATGCAAATAAAGCAAATAAATGTGTTAGTACTGGGCACATGCAGATGTGCATATGGTCAGAAATAAGTCAGGCCAGAGACCAATGTTGAACTGACTGTTGCATCGGTCACTCATTATCATATCATGACCAGATCATCATATCGCTCTCATTTCCTCACCATGCTTCAATTTGTTCACTCTTCGGCCATAAGTCAGAGGGTTTGACAGCAACCTGCGGAAGGTCGTGGGTTTCCCCCGGGGCTCTGCCTAGTTTCCTCCCACCACAATGCTGGCCGCCGTCGTATAAGTGAAATATCCTTGACTACGGCGTAAAACACCAATCAAATAAATAAAATAAATAAATCAATTGGTTCAATAGCGAACAAAATATGGTGTAATATTGTCGCTGATAATGATCGTACATATAGAGAAAAAATAAACAGGTGTAAATAAGAAAAGTTGTTGACATATGATCTTAGTTTTCTAGTATGACTAAAATCAAGAATAAAAGAAACGCTTTAATAAAGTCAGATTACGATAAGAAAACTTAAATTTTCCACAATTTATGCTATTTATTTATTTATTTGACACTATAGTAATCTCATCGATTCACCCTGTTTTGCCTAAGTTGCAATCGACAGAGAAGTGAAAATAGAACTGCTCTTCTTATGTCTTTAGTTTTTTTAAAGTCATAAATATATTCCTAAAAGAAGGGGTGAGGAGCTTTCGACATGTATAGCTGTCAAGAATATAATCAGGATTCAGAATAGTGACGCACACGAAATTTTGAAATCAGAGTTTTAACTGAAGAGCTTACTGCAACATTTAATTAAATTTATTGATACCGTCGACCGGTTGGTGAATGACCAAGTTGACAGTTGGAAGTATCGTTCACAATCATTGCATGACGGACACATTTACAAATCCGTGAACTCAAACCTCACACAATGGTCACACATACAACGTGAACGGATTCAAACAACATGCTGGAGGGAGTTTGCATAAGAAAAATACGCTAGTCCTGTTGATAGATTCATGGTCATGCACTGTCGCTATCAGGCAGCGGAGGGTCAAACTTACCGCGAAATCAGCAGGGCACAGAAAGCGGTGACGTCACGCTATGCATATTCAGTACGGCGGCGTAGAAATTTGAGGGGGGGGGGGGGGGCAAGGGGGCATGGCCCCCCGACCTTCAAAAGTGGGGGGGGGTACCTTTTGCCCTTCGACGAATAAAAAATCATACTATTGCAAAGTATATTTTCTCGGTAAACTAAACACGGTGAACTGCAATTTTCCCAGTGCTCATTACAATTAATATAGGACCTACATGTTTTTTCCGTCTTTGGGCCAACATATTTACATAATTCTCCCATGGAAGGGCAAATCATCTACAGTGTAAATTGACAAAACAAATGGACTCATTTGTCTCCAAACACATTTTTTTCTAATTTAGTGACTGTGTTTCAATGCGATTACTTTGCAGTTCTATTCATCCCCCCCAAAAAACAGAATAATTAATATATTTGTACAATATATGTACTCATCGGTGTTGAGTTATTTATTTCATTATGGTTTATAGTCATTCCAAGATCATTTCACTTAGGACAGGTTGCAAGATTTATCAGTGAAGGAAAGATAAGTAACCCTTGTAACCACCGACTTTGGCGCGTTACTGACAATTCCCCTAAATCAGACGCACACCTTTTGTCTGAGTCAAAGGCCTGATCAAAAAGTGGATGTATACATGTGAATGACATTGATTTCAATCGAAAGCAAGCCAGCGCGAATGGGCTAGTAAGTTTACCACCAAAGTCCAGTAAAAACATGGATGTTTCTTTCCACCGATTCTCCTCCATACAAGTTAAATGCTTGTGTTAGTCAATCTACACCAACCTTTCTCCGACATGCATAAATTTAATGTTGAATTCTGGATAAATTGTTACAATGTTCTTTGTTGACCCCTGGTTCTCCAGGCACAACCTCAACAATTGAGCTAAACGTCTATTTCAATTTTTTCAAGCAGGCTTAAATAGTCAATAACACCTCAACTGGCATATCTCAAATACGGCAAATTGTCTGTAAGGCGATATAGCTCTTTCAGATCTTCCGGGGCCTTGGCTGCCCCTGGACCTTCGCCTTTTTTGCTGACACCCTTGGCCCTTCACCTTGAAATTTCTTCCTACGCCCCTGCAGTAGTCTGGAGAAGAGGATGGAATTGTACGCCGACCTCTTTTGAGTGAGTGAGTGAGCGAGTGCTTGAGGTTTAACGTCGTACTTAACAATATTTCGTCATATGATGACGAAGGAATCCTTAAAGTGCATGTAATGTGCCCCTTTGTTGCATGGCGGATTTCCACCGCCCTTTTATCTAGTGCTGCTTCACTGAGACGACTTACCGAAGGCAGGTAAGCTGCCCCCCCTGAGCCATCATACTGATACGAGTCAACCAGTTGTTGCACTATACCCTTCATGCTGAACGCCACGCTAGAAAATGACAACTCCCTCTTTTAAAGTCTTAGGTGTGACTCTAGATCTACCGCTCCCGAAGCGGACGCTTTATCAACTGTGCTATCGGGGCCGGTCCGATCTCTTTTGAGCCTTGATGTTTCCTCTCATGGAGCTGTACAGTATAGTGGATAGGCTAGGTACTGGAATTGCCGTCATTGTGTGACAACGTACATGCACAAGGCAGCTGGGATTACAAGAACTGTGTTACCATACACGAGTATAAAATTACATGACAACACATCACTAATACATTTATGACCATGATAATTACGAATATCTTAGCATCAGATAATGATACGTGCAATAAGGTGTGGATGATAGCCTACACACCTTTACACATTCGCTTGGCAAAACAGGTCTCAGGGTATTCAACGCCCGCATTATACAGCGAGATTCTTCCTTCTTTTTCCTTCCGCCTTGTGGTAAATGCCTGAGTTAAGGTATTCAGAAATGTATTAAATGTTAACCCGGAAATTCGTAAAAATTGCTATCATTCCATGCAGTCGCCTTGTTGACAGTAAACGGTCGATGGTGCGGTCGTTTGCCCAGTGATATAGCACCTGTGATACAACATAATATATTGTATCCCAGGTAAAGCGTAATAATTATTAGGTCATCAGTAACTTACCAAAGGTCTTCAGTAAATTACCAAAGGTCATCAGGAATTGAACCGGCGCCTGTGGTGACAGGTTGCTAGGGGTCTTGCACCTTACCCACTGAGCTATACACCCGAATGCATGCATGTCTGTCTTCTCGTTCCACAATTTGCGAATGGACACCATTAACCATGCAACGGCCATGCTTTCATTTCTGTTATGAGCATATTCCACAAACTATGACAGGTGGCAATCTTTTAAAATAGGTCTTTAAATCTTGATTTTGGCACAAGTTCAATAAATTCCATGCGCTGTTTAATTTCAAAAGTAAATATAAAGCGTATTTTGCAGAGCCATCACATGTCCGCGTACGTGTAAGAACTAAGGCTTGGAATGTTTACAGTCAGATGAAAGGCACTATTTGTAACCAGTAAGAAATAGGGATGATGTTTGCTTTTGATAATACGATTTGTAAATTCTGAAAAAATAAAAGTAGGATTAGTGAAACATCAAAATACACGTTTAGTTCATTGCAAATATATTATTCATTTAAATGGTAACATCGTAAAATTTGAATTGTGCTAAAGCTCTCTTATATCATCTGTATAGGGAGATATATAATTAAGAAGAGTTGATATTAGTTGTCAAAGGACACTGTATGCGTGTTAACAGTGGCAGCATGCGACATTTGAATGTCCTTACAAGTCACGTCAACATTAAGATATAAGACGAGATCAACAATTCATCTTGTTTAGGTAATGTTGAAAAGGGTTCGTCATTGAGACAAATGGATGGACCCACTGAAAATTTGTGAAAGGCCTATTATGCTTGTTATTTGAATAAATTATAGGAACTGAAAGCATGAACGTTTTTGTAACAGCTGAATAATATAAGTCTGTGCTGTCTATCACCTGCTATCAATAGACACTCTTTTCTTCGGGCAGCTGTTTTTAGAAAAATATACAATGTTAAACCAGCCTACAATCCCACGTATCTACGACAACCTACCAATTTCCGGCACAGGTATACACAGCCAGAATGACATAATGGTGTATCTTATCTATCTAATGGTGTATGCTGCTTGTAAATATACAACTACACAAAGACTATCCGTACATACAAAGAAATGTACATGGAACTTCTTGTCTAGACCCATAAAAGATCTTATACTGTGGATATCGGCTGGTAATAGCCACATAAGTGTCATGATTGCCATCTAGAGATCCCCATGCAGCTCTTAAGGCGATGGGCATGGATTAAATCACATGGTTATAGCCGTGAACAGCCGGGCAATTACTGCGCCACAGAAGTGAAAATATTGTCTAAATACCTAAACATATAACAGGAAAGTCAACACTAAACTCTCCCACGGTAGCCCAATAATACACGTTGTTTGCGTTCATAATTTACGTACTCATTTGAGATTTTCTGTCGTCTAACAAAAGCCTGCTATAATTTCCGGTTATTATGAGAAATAGTTCTCAGCAAATATCGTCCACTTTTATTCATTTCCCTATACCATCCCATGTTATCTTTTCACCTCGTCGTCTCCTTGCTGCCTCATGCGAGTAAAGATACCCAGATGTGCGCTCTCTCTAGTAATATACACACGAACGCCTCGTCGCTAAATAGGTTTTTTAGTTATCATTTTCTTCGGTCACGTGGTTATACAAAGATGACATATCTAGCTCTCGGGTACGTCCTACATTATGAATATCCATTTGATCGTAACAGGCGGTATCCTTTACACCAGGACTGTCTTCGAAGACGAGATGATGGTAAGGGGAGACAACTGTGGTCTTGTCACAATTAACGTAAGTAATATCTTCTGGTGAAACAACCGAATATAATGAAGTAGCCGCATTGTGACATGTAAGAGGACCAGACGCCTTAGAAACAGCAAGTCTGTCGTAGTCGTCTTCAGTCTTCACGTCACTGGTCATCTTGTTCTGTGTTAATGGCTTATTGACTACCTTAGCATACATCTCGTCCAGATTGGGAGCATCTGTTGTGGTGTGTGGATTCACATATGAATTCTCCTCTCCATCCACGATTCCTTGCGATCCAATCTGCTTCATGGGAGTTATTCCATGGCCCACATGTGCAGCCCGTTGCCGGCTTTGGAGATTGGAAGGTTTCCCTGGTCTGTGCCTCTTTCGTCGAACACTACATGAGAACATGTAATAGTTGTCATGAAACTGAGCGACTACAAACCCTTTATACTAATCTTAACATAGATCAGATGTGGGCATCTGTTTACAAAGCCTGAGTATCAGTCTTTTAGTTCGACGTATTTCTTTGCGACGTAAAATATTCAAACACAGTATGGAGACAAGTTCCACTGCGAACGTGCAAGTTTCTTCAAGCAGAAACGTATACAAATTCCCACTTTATTCCTCAACACCAACTGATTTTGATGTCAGGCCATACACACAGCAAGAAATTTGATTTGCTGACAAATGAGCTAAAATAGACAATACCTCCCTAAGTTTGGTAACACACATCTTCCATACTCAATTCGGGCCGAAGTGTATCACCATATTCAATGGCCAAGAAGAAGTTAGTCAGTGCGCTGGGTTATTGTTTAAACGTGGAACATAGCTTACCTCCATACCACAACCACAACCAAGACTAGGGCAGCTATAACCGCCAAACCGACACCGATTCCAACATACATACCTGAATAACCAAACAAAATTAAGATTTGAGAGTAAGAATATATTTGCCAATAGACATGGTTCCATTTGTGAAGGTAACCTACACATACATTCTGCATAGTCATACTGCATTTTTGACACATGTACATCACCTTTTTAGTGTAAGTCTGAAAACAGGCCCATGTTCTGACTACAGAGACAGCGCACATATTACGGCACAATTAGGTCCAGCGCAAGTTCAGTTTCATTCCGCAGACGACAGGTTACACAGATCTGGTGTGCACTCCTTTTCTCGCGCACTTCGATGAATTGTACGCGTATCAACAAATGTCAAAAATAAAGAAATCCCGGCTATTGTCAATGAATTAAGACTGGGGCCTAAATGGCAAACGGATTAAAATTCCCTCCTGCAAAAGCAACAATATAAAATCATAAATTAACGCTAGTCTGACGTGATCCGTGTAATGTAAATTTCTCAAACAAAATATATGTACCAGATATGGGTAACATTTTATATGGGTATGTGGAATTGAACTGGGATAACTCTGAATGGTACATACACCTATACACTACCGTACCAGAAATGCTTTTGTTAACATATACAGTTCACACCGAAAGTACGTAAGTATAGCACCATTTGGCCATTGTTCACATGTTTTACAAAAACGATAGCATGCTATCTATAAAGAATGCCAGTCAAACATACCATTAATCTCTATATTTTGGTACAGCAAGTACCTCGTATAGAGATGTATGTCACAATTTAATTTAGCACGTCGAGAAGGCAATCTTACCACTGTTTTCAGTTGTCAGAGTGTCCCTCATGGCCGACGTCATTTCAGATTCTGACGTGCTGGTCACATCGTTCGTGACGTCTGTTTTCGGTGGAGCTTCTATGGGAGAGAAAAAAGTAGTTTCCATGACTGCAAAGTCGACGTTGTTATAACTTCACATGACATATACTCAGTTTAAATAAGAATAAAACAGTGAAACTGTAGAATACACTGCATGCGTCAGGTTACTCAAAAGTTTATTAAAGACTTAAAGGTGACGTGTAAAGGTATTTGGATTGACATTGAAAATTATCGCAGTAATTACGTGATGGGGATAGTGTTACATTTTGCTATTATTTTGTGGGCATATATGCAATTTGTAGCAAAAATCTGGAAAGTCTATAATTTGCTCAAAAAACCATAGTCATTGTCAGATTAACATGTTATGTCACCTTTCCAATGGAAAGCGAAATAAGCCATGGACATTTTCCATATTAGGTTACATTGGATAATCTCTAAATTTCGGTATAGCAAGTACCTTGTATCGAGGTGTATTCCACCATTTTATTTAGTATGTCGAGAAGGAACCCTTACCGCTGTTTTCAGTTCCGTCTCTCATGGCTGACGTCATTTCCGATTCTGACGTTTATTCATTCAGGCCTATTCATTACTCCGTTAATACACGTTTAATCCACAGGGCTTTGAGCAACATAGCAAATGAGTTACAGTCATTTTAGTTTGTTCACAATTGTATGTTTAAAAAGGTTATACTGGTAAGCGATATCCTTACCGTACGGCAATGTACAAGCCGCCGGAAATTCCATAACTCCGGAGCACTGAACAGATATAAGCTCAGACTCTCCCCATACCAGGCACTTTTCATGCTCTCCCGTGTTGAAATTAGGCCAAGACGACGCCACCGGCTGTCCTATAGGAAAAGAAACAAAAATATTATATTTATATTTAGTTTACATTTCTGTTTATCTAAGAAAAGTAATTATCCGTATCTGATTGAATTTAGATCCGGTAAAAGATAAAAAGTCATGTCACTCATAGTCTTTAGTTCCTTCTGGTTCGAATACTTGCACACACTGGGGTTTATAATTGATCAGTCATTGTCACTGGCCCAACTCCATGCATTATACATTCAGTTATGTAAAATGAATTTCATTTGCAAGCGCTAAGGATTCAATTACCATTTATAAAATACCATCTAACACTGTCCAGACCCAACCACATCCAGTGTCCTTTAAACGTTTCAAAAAAACTTGCTTTCATCAGGGGGGACTGCCAGTCAAGCTTGGCCAATACTCCGCTCTCCTTTTCGCAGATTTGGCGACTAGAAACCCACGACTGCTCCTTACCAAGTCGTTTCAAGAAAAAACGCCCGTATTGTATTTCACTGTCCCCTGTGGAATTATCTGTGAAAATGAAATATTAGTGGACAAATAAAAGGGATGTAAAAGCGCAGAACGAATGAAAAGATGACTAGTTATTTGAAGTTGTTCGAAACAAACATATGCTGCAAGCCTGAATATTAAGTCCTGTATATATATACGCATATACACAACACACATGATAAAACATAGTAAGTAGGATGCTTTATTTACTTGAATGACAACGAAATGAATAAGCTATAGCAATATGTAAATATGACAATGTTTCATTTATTACTGTCATCTAAATCATTCTAAAACAAGTAAAAACACTGTTTTCCACGAACCAAACTGACATAATGAGGTGCGAGCCTGACCACAATCGCGCGTTCGTCTCCAAAACCGTCTCCTTTTCCTGGCTTGACCTTGGCCACAATGTTTGGCATCTAACGCATCTTTGGTATTCACTGCGACAGACACTGGACATAGCGTTGATTGAATGATTGTCAAAAAAAAAACAGATATAAAAAGATCATGGTATATGTTGAAACCGTGTTGTCTCTGTTGTCTCTTGTAACAAATTTTACAAACTACAATTATTGTGCAGAATTTTAATTGTTAGATTTGATAGATATAACATTAAGCACACTAGCAGGCTAAAAGAACAGAGGAAACTTCAAAGGTATACTCTTCACTGTGAAAAGGATATATAAAAAAAATCAAGACAAAAAATTTAAAACGATTATTAAATTTTTGATTATGCCTTAATCCGACTGATTATTCTAGAAATCCCAAAGGTTTCTGTTTACATAATGTTTCTTTAGTACATAGAGCCTAAAAGGACAAATGTTATCTGTCACAAATTTGCTTCAACATCTGTTATCAGATGAATGATACATTGACGTTACGTACTTGAGAACTGGTGAGTTTGGTTTGCTGCGATATTTTGTAGGGATGAGGACCACATAAATGGGTCTGTGCAATTGGTACGTCTTGATGGTAGGGATTTGTCCAAGCAGGCACACTGTCCTCTCTGGAACATATATTTAAACTTTCAACAATGAAAATAACAGGGAATAGCATGGTCCATCGTGTTGTAAAAATGATATCATTATATGTAAAGCAATGGTTTATAACACGCCCTACCTAGCCTGTACTTCATGTAGAATTTGCTCAAATGCTTATATAACAGACACATCCAACGCTTGGGAAGTTATCAAATAGCTTTGGAGACTGTTTACTAAACAATGGACATCATCCTCATCATCGTTTTCCTGTAGTAAGTTATACAACTTTGCTCTCCAGGGTGAAGTATATAATAGGCAGACAGTTCAAAGTCAGTTCTGACCGGTCCACGATATTGTGCCTCTTGTACTGTAATAGCAACCCAAAGTGATAAATGTTACGAATGCATATAGACTCAAAACATAGCAAAAAGTTGCAACCATTTCCTGATGTAATGGTTTCGTAAATGCATGGCATACTTCCTCAACCCAAAGTAATCACTGCTTTCAGTATTTATAAACAAAGCATGGCGCTTGTATGAATAAATAAACCCTGTCCGAAGACTCTTAATAGGTGTAATGACTTTTTGAATAAACGGAGTAAAATAACAGTTAAGGAAATAAAAGTCATGGAGAAAAGACAACTGGACATGAGCCAGCCCTCTGTTTAGATGCCAAAGCTTTGCACAACTGAGTCAGCACAGGTCCCTATACATAGGTGCCTATATATACCTTACAAGAAAAGCGTCTTACCTGCATAAGAGCATAACTGAAGCGATAACAAGAGTATAAACATTCACTCAGGTCATTACTTTGTCTGAACCGATGTGAATGATTTGCACTGTTAACGCATCCTGTCCAGTCACCGAAGTAATAAAAGGATTTATCTGAAATAAGATGTTAAAGCATGTGAGTGGAAACATTGTTCTGTTGGTGAATCCATCATTAGAATACAAAGATCTACAATTATAGTTTTTGCATATTGTTTCCATGAGATTTCACATTAAGGTTATATACATACAAATGATGGAGAATGGGAATGGATACAAGCCATCACAATATACGCCTAACATATATAAGTATAAATATGTGAAGAATCCCAAGCGAAACATTCTCACTGTCCAGCAAAGAGTTCAAGAGATTTAACATTGACCTGCATGTTACCCATTTCAAATCCAAATAATGAAATGCGGAAAAGTATAGGTTTTAAGTTTTAGAATCGATGTACAGAAATGATCAAAATTGACAAACCGTCCCCGAGGTTGGAGAAAATTATACAGCAAACCAAACCGAGTCGTTTCCTCGTGGAACCCTGGTTATAGTTTAATTCTCACACAGAAATGTGACTGGCATGGAGGGGACAACATTGCTGTCACCAATATACCAAAACTGTGACCGCCTTTTCGATCCTGAAATTCATCTGCGCTTTGATCGAAAAAAGTTTTGTTTTTAAAATATTTCTTACATTTGAGCAGTTGGTGGTGTTTGACGTTGCTGTCAGCATAATTTTGTGTTCAGTGTCGCCATGTTCCTATATGGTATCACGACGCTGGAACGTGCCTCCCGTTGCATATTGAGGTGAACTTTCAAATAACTGGGCTGTCGCAATGAGGTGAAATTTGTGTACAATAGCCTACTAATTTTACCCTCATCGCAAAATCAAGTCTGGTCCCATTTTAAATCCCACTTTCAATATTTCACAAACGAAGGCGCCATTGTGTTCATAGCCTCTAACGTCAGCGTGTCTGAAATACATCCGTCCATAGGTGGACATATATACCCTACTCCGTGGAACCCACTTCGGCAATACCCCATTCCCAAAATCTGTACATTTTAATACCAAGAGGAATGTTCATCAGAAGGAATACAATTATTCCAATGGCTTGGGCGGCAATTAGGTCATAAAACAACCAAAAACTATCCTCACCTTTTATCCATACCCTGGTGGTCCGACCTCCCACCCATACCTTGTCACCCAAACGTGTGGCATTTTGAAGGTGTTTGGTGTCATTTCTAGGAATGGTTAGATTCCCACCAAGATCAATGCAATGGTCCCGAGCATCTCTCCAAGCAGTAAAATTCTTTGTGGTTATGCACAAATTCTTTACCTTACTCCAACAACTGTGAGACGCTGTTAATGAAATAAAGCAGTGTCTGCACTTTTACGACTTCCAAAGCTTGTTCAACTTTAGTTCTCTTGACTTTGTTTTGCATGGTATAAAGATGCAACAGTAATATTTACATATGCTGCACGTTGGCAATAACAAGTTTTGTGTGATACTTGAATGCTATTTCACTGTCATACGTTGTCGGGTCTCCTGATGCATGCACTTCCGGGTACAGTACACCAAAATAGTGACTCGGCAAATTATAAATATAAATCAAAACAACTCAATGAAGTATCCATCATTTTTCCCCCTTGTCACACTGTGAAGGTAAATGTTTTTCGTAGAGTACAAATCTTCCGATCGTAGAACATGGTGCTAAGAAATCAGAAGCAAATAATTGCAGAGAAGGGATTCAAACGCGTGAAGGCTTTACTATATCATTTTGACACGCCTGTTTTTTTAAAACATCTTTTGTGAAGATCAAAGTCAATAATACGATGATAAAATTTATGAAGCTGAGGTTATTTCATTCACACATGCAATCAACTCGGCATCAGCTACATATGGAAGCCAACAGAGGACCTTACACTACATAAGGTATAGTTAAATGATGGCTTTGCCAAAATGAAATATCAGATTAATTTCTCAATATTTTTGCGTCTTTTCACTTGTTCTGTTTCATACCAAGGTGCTACACAGTGTTCTCAATACCATATTTTAAGATAAATATCACAAACAAAGGCTGACTAAAACAAAAATTCTCCACGGCTATGCCATGTCCACATGAAATCAAAGTAAATTTCTCATTATTACCAAACCATCGTTCTTTGCAATTCCGTTCACAATGTTTCTTAAATGATTTTTTTTTCACCACTGCACCGAATATGAAACTATGGAAGGCGACAGCTGTATTATAAAAGTTGAGGCAGCGAGGCAGGGATCTGACTCACATTGTGACCTCTTTTCGCTACATCGACATTTTACACAAGGAGACATCGACGTAGCGAAAACTCATTTTGCTACCACTCGTCACTTAGCTACCTCGCCTTGTATTAGGTTATGTAGCGTAAGGTCCTCTGTTGGCTTCCATATGTAGCTGATGCCGAGTTGATTGCATGTGTGAATGAAATACCCTCATATTAAAGTATTACTCCTTTTCCAGGAACACTGCAAGTAATGTACCTTCTACGATTTGGAGGCGACTATAGATGGGAACATTAATGCGAGAATGTAATTCTCAATTATATTCTACAATACCAATTAAAACAATTCAAAATAAATAAATAAAAATAAGAAATCAAAAACGAGATGTGACTTCGATAGTGATTAATTTTTGGTCTTGTCTTGTGTGTCTTCAGAAATGTTAGTGGAAAAGGCGGGAATGTGAGTTATATCATGTGTTGATCTCTCCCCGATGGGCAAACTAACAAAACCTGTACCAATCTATACGGATGTGGTGTGAATATCAACATTATTAAGTCGCATATTTTACAAAAGACACCACACAAGAGCCCGAGAAGCTTCATGGCGATAGAGTACCATATCTTCGAGAACATAAACTGAAGTAAACGAGGTCCAGTTTATGTTCACTTCCTCTCCGGCCGTAGGTGGGAAGGTCTTCCAGCAAACTGCCGATGGTCGTGGGTTTTCCCCGGGCCCTGCCCGTTTTCCTCCCACCACAATGCTAGCCGCCATCGCATAAGTGAAATATTCTAGAGTACGGCGTAAAACACCAATCATATAATAAATAAACGAAGTAAACAAAATGGACGAATGACACGCAGATCTGTATAGGGGTGTATTTCATAAACAGAGACAAACGTGACATTTATTTCAGTTCTCATATCTCTATTATCTTATTCTTAAATTGGAATCGATCAAATTGGGGGAATGAATAACCATTGATTCCCCCCATATAATAGAATTAGAATACATTTTTCTATAGAGTGCATGTATTGTTTCCTTGTTTTATCCATTAGAGAACTATTCACCAGGGAAAGTCACCCAGTATGATCCTAGTTTGGTTGGCAAGTAACCAGAATATGTCAAGCAGTAAAATTGGGTTACAATGTTAATCCAAACACTGTGGCGTATAATGAGGCTTTCTCCCATGGTCTGAATTTCTATCGAAAATGATGTACCAACCTTGTGCCAGAACAGTGGGGTGAAGGAAATTCCAGAGAAGCAGTGAAACCAGAAATGATTTCATGTGGACTGCCATATAGACAGGTGCTCGTCCTTTACAGCCTGTACCTTTCTCTGATACCTGTCTGATCATTTGTATACAATATCTTATCACCAGGAAACTTTAGTGGGCCTTATCATACTCGGGCTCACGTTTGTATTTTTTTGCTCTTGCCTGCATGAGTAAATATATACAGTATCCAGCACAGTCGGTATGTTTTCAAAGGCACAGTAGGCCTGGTCGTGTTTGTTATGATGGTACCAGTCCACAATGTATTCAGGTTTTCAAGTTTAAGCAAGGATTCGGTTAAAAGCCGCACAGAAGTCTCGAGACATTTTCATGTATAATGTATGCTTCTTGACAAACGGTTCATAGAGTATGACGTGACAACTGCTGCATAGACATACCTGGTACATACACTGACATCTTTATTCGTTTTCTTTCAGATTGGCACGGCATGCATGCTTATCTATAATATAACCCCTCAGTGGTGTTATCTGATATACAGTCTCTCTGTCGCCATTACAACTCTCTACGTGCTGTACATCAGTATTGGGTAACACGCTATAAAATGCATCGATGACATTGATCACCTGTCCTCTAGCTGCACAAACATCCTGCTCGTTTTAATAGCAGAGTCCTGATGAAAAGCCTTCCTGGAGAGAATTATGATTGTGGTAAAAGATCTAAACTGGCGGCCGAAGTATATATTTATGGGTCAAACAAATGTCAGCAAACAATACTGCTGAAACTTAAATTTTCCCAGTAGGATATTAGCCTATGCTTTCCGAAAAAATCCGCTGACACCTTTCTTAAGCTCATCAGAATTATGAAAATCAGAAATCTATTACGTCATTTTAGTAACTCTTGGACTAACTGACACCCAAAAATCAGTCATTTTTTTTAAATTATTGTTCAGGATTAGGTAAACATGTTTCCTGTATAGTCTTTTGTTGCTTATACAGATAAAGGTTTATTTGAATGTGTGATCCGAATTGTTCGAACTGATCTAAAATTATATATTTAAACAAGCTGCTTCCTCTTATATTTATTTCTGAATTGATGGATTAAATTCTACTGGCATTCAAGAATTTCATGCTGATAAAACGCCGTTAAGGTTTATAGGTTGAGGTAACTGTGAGCTGTGACCAGAAGACATTACCGCCGGCTTTTCGTTAAGATTCCTCATGCTAAAAATGGCTTTAAACTACAGTTTTCCTCAGGCGCCAGCGATCAGTCCGGATATTGAGTAGTCTGTCGTGGTCATGTCAACGATGATACGTGCAAAGACACTTGGTTCCCTGGAAAGCCTGAATTGATGTGCGCTGAGCTGGTCCCACGTTCCTATTGTGTTCATCGATGACGTCATTTCCGAATATTTCCGACCATTGACGGAAAATATGCATAAAATAAAGGGGTCAAAAAAAATTTTTTTCCATTTCTTTTGGCATATCTTTCATCATTTTAATGTCCATATTGTTCGCTTTATAGTACCTTTTAATGTATCCTTTATGTTCCTGACTAACCGCTGAGCTTTAGGAAAACAGCTTTGTTGTACTATTATATACTAGGTCAGACTATATATGTGCAAGCCATATTAAGAAATAAAAACTAAACGTTTCCTGTATCCTTAAAGTTGCTCAAAAATACTGAATTACCACATATTCTGGCTATTCAAAATACTGTAGAGTAATGATTAACCTGGCTTGTCCTTAGCTGTGCTTTCAGACATGTATAAGGATTTACACCAATACTGGTGGAAGGCAAGTGGTCTTTAAACTTGAGAATGTTGGACGACGCAAACAGCCACACGATCGTTGCCGGGGCCACACAAGCTGCCAAAACGGGGGAATCTAACCTTGTTCAAGGCCCGGTTTGAACTCGCGTGCCTTAAGTCTCTATAGTAAAGGAGTGTATATCGCAAATGAGGTGAACTCCACGAATTTTCAAGTGTTGAAAGTGGAGAGTCAGAGAACAGGAATCTATGTATGAAGTCGACTATCGCCGAAGGTCAGAAAACGCAATTTTTTCCCCATTACTTTTGTAGTACATTACAACACGAGTATAGTAATGTGTTCACTGTACTATATTATTCAGAAAGTTCATAAAATGTAAGTTCCACAAATCAACAGGAGATAAAAGGTCAACAACTTGTATTTACCGCTTACTCGGATGAAAGTTTTTACAGGCTTCCGCATTTTCCCGTTTCTGATAAAACATAATGTATCGTTTATAACCCGACGTGTTTACGAGGTACTATCTTGCTTTCAAAACTGTCCCATGTTTACAGTATGTTGTTGTAGCAAGTCTGTGAGAAAATATTTTCTATTTAACATAACGAAAGCAGCTAGTGTTTTACAATTGAGATTACAGCGGCTACGAGAGAAACAGGCTTTATAATTGATTTCCAAGCCTATACTGAAATGTTAAGACAATATCGGAGATTCTTGGTATCTTTGTAGTCACTATGTAAAACTTAAAGACACAATATTTCTGCCACACTTTTAGTTTATGGTATACCCTAACATGCGGAGACCAGCGGTGTCCAGAGGTGTAAAACTGTTACAGATATGGCTTCATCCGCAGTCAGCCCGACAGCAAACCTGTTAATGCATCCAGTGCCAGTCAAACACTGGACCATACACGATGTGAACACGGTCTAAACAACGATTAGAGGGGAGCACAGTGGTTGACTTAAGTAATCTAAGCCTGCACTCCAAGCCTCCAGGCTATTCACAACCATCTTCACTTTCAGAAATTCCAGAGTAGTACTGGAATATATGCCAAGATGTGCATCATAATTACAACACAGCAACTATGCCCCAAAGATGAAAAATAATCCATTCGCATTCCATGTTTATATATTTCAGTATTATTAGCTTAAATATTAATTATTGTTTCTCATTTACTTTGCAGCAATCTTTTAAACAATGACTATCACCATAACTTGTGAAAATAGCTTTCTACCTTGCCTCTGCCAATGCTGCTTACATACTTATAAACTATTGTAATTTACTGGTGTAGAACATCACAATTTTATGGCCAGTAGCTGAGTATGGCGTATTGTGTAAAGCAATGACCTTTTCTAGTTACATGACAAATCTCGTTACCAAATACCTAGACAAACAGGTGAAAGCTGGAATTGTCTGTGTCCTATTCAGACAAGTACAACTTGTACTTGACTGAGCCCATGACCGACTGATGATCCCACCACAGATTGATTATGGCTGAACTCCACATCAGCTGAGCAATAATTCTGCCCTATGGTGGAGACTGAGCCGAAGAGAGTCCCCTACTATACAACAGGATTTACATGCATGATGCAAACACAAGAACTTGTGATTCATGATTTATCACATGGTTCCTTTACTTTCATGTTCATGGAAATTGTTGAATTATCCCCTCTGATAAATACTTCATGAAGATAACCATGGATGATATACATAGGAGACACAGAACAAGACAACAGTGCCAGAGAAAGACGTCACATTACTGTCACACTTTCTATATGTGAATACCTCTAAAGAAAATCACACATCCTGGGAACCTGTTCAATCTAAACTGCTGGTTAATAGCATCGCTGTAGTTATTTGAAATACTCTAGTAACAGCTCACAATAAAAGGATTCTGATCAACATATATCATCATGTATAAACATGCTTTTGGTCATTCCAAATGGAGAGTAACATAGACAACAGCCACCAAACCCTTCCTTATTTCACAGTTTTCCTTCAAAAAGTATTATCTTGCATCCTGAAACACCAATGCATTTTTTACTCTCTCTTAAATTACTCTCAGTCCAATGCAAATTCATGTCACATTGGTCCTCTTTCCCATCAACGTTTCTTTACTACACATAACATAATGCTACAGTGTTCATTTTAGTAATGACCACTTGATCTGTTCCTTTGCAGACTGTATGACCTGGAAAATACAACAAAAACACAGCCGTGTGAGAAATGCAAACAAAAGCCAGGAAATGACTCAAGATTAGAACTTCCTGGTTAAAGATAAGAAAATGAACCAGTACAAACCAGGGCACAATTCTGCTGATCTGTGTGACATCCAGCTGAGATGTACAGCTGATTTAAGGTTTTGAGTGTAAACAAACTGCTAAATACAGACCTTCCCTGAAATAAAAGAGAATACAGTAAAAGAGTACAGGCTTCCTTCAATCTACAATAAGCTTAGCAAAGAGAATGTAATTTAAACGAAACCAAATTTCGTCACAGCTACACGGTTACATTTATCAACAAAACTGAGCTATTTTGTTGAAAACCGGGCGAGACAATCTACAAACTGGTCTCCATACTCCGAGGCAGCCAAAAGATAAGTCAGAGGTGAAAAATCTGTACTATTCTGTTTCCAATAAATGTGGATGTTTAGCTGCTGAGACAGTACACTTCACCAAAACCTCTGAGCAAATGCTAAGATAAAAGTGCAGGACACATAGGTACATGTACAAGGTAGAACTCTCTAACGCAGCATTAGATTGAATAAACCCTCAAGCCTATAAAATGATGTTAAAGCAGTGCTGAGAAGGTGGAGGACAAAGACAGGTGGCATATATACATGTATACACATATAACTTGATTGGTGGATTGAATAAATTAACAATTAAGGCTCAATACAGCATTGGTTTTACTTAGCTAAATCTTTGCGAGGCTGATGGATTGAATGAGAGACCAGTGCATTACCAAACAACATTTTTTTTCCTTGATTGGCAGTTTCAACAAACTGACTTTATCTCTGTCCCATAACTAATCCATTTTATGCATCGTCCACACCAAATACATGGAATCAAGGTTGAGGTAACAGAAAATACAACAAAAATCGTTTACAGTAATAAATACACATGTATGTCAAACTTATGCTTCCAAGAACCAAAATAAAGCATAAAAGTACACAGTGCACATGTAGATTTACAAAGACAGACAAAAGTTACTTATAAATGCTCAGACATTACTGTCTAGATCACTAGAGGTCATACATCAATATCGGTGTAATTAGGAGAACTACATCCTCTTTAAGTATAACCAAAATTATCTCCCTTTATCCAAGCTATAACCAGGGCACCAAATTCCACCCAAAATAACTTACCTCTAGCTTTCTAGCCAGGTGCTTTGGGTACAGAAAACAATCAATCAGACTTTCTATCTTTAATTATGTTTCCTTAGTAATGATTCCTGGCGTCCTGTTTCTTATGGTGTTTTAATTTACGTGACATTATCACTATACCACGATAGATAGGTAAGCTTCACAACACCAATTTCTGCTGTAACTGTCATGATAAAATACTTGTGTACAATATTTACCTAGCATTACCTGAAGTTCATGTCAAACTGTGACGAAACAATGACCCACGAGCCTCTAATTTGTTACATATATTTGTTACAACACGTTCGTTAAGTTTGTCACATATGGTAAAGTGTTTATCCAGATGCCTTGCACCGTGTACTGTTGCTTCATCATAACATCAGATCATAAGCTGATCATTTACAGTTTAACAAACGGCTATACAGAGGAAGAACCATATGAAGCATCAAATACAGTATAAAACAAAAATGTGAAAGTCAATTTTGTCCAGTTTGGATAAAAGTCAAAAAAACTCTGTTTCAGCACTTTTTTTGCCATAGGCACTGTGACCCTTACTTGAAAAGTATATTCCTCATCAGCCACTGGGTATTTCAATAGTTTTTAATGTAGCACGAACATGAACATGCCTAAAAGCTGATGGCTATCCTGTAAGGTAGACAAGACAAGAATAACCTTCTTTTGTACACTTGTGAGAACATACATATAATGCCACCTGTTTCTGTCCCAGCACCGCCACAAAGTAATGGTAAGTAAAGCTATGAATTCTCACCTGGGCAACTGTTTGTTCTCCTAGAGGTATGTCATCTGATCGGATAGCCACCCTCTGTACCACAGCATTGGAGTCAGCTTCCAAGATTATACTGGAGGGAAATACAAAGAGAAAGGCAATGCTTCACTCTGATAGCTGTATAGATATTGAAACATCACTGGTCCAGGTTTCATATTGAACAGCACCTCGGATGAAACACCCTTTTTCCAGCCTCAAGGGCTTTTAAACTGACCAGAAAAAAAACTACTTACTTATCACTAAGGCGCTAGAAGACTTCTAAAATATGGTAACGGAAAACATAGTGTGTTTCTCAACTAGCATCCCAGTTAGAGCAAAAAGTATCCTACACACACTGATGCTTGTGCTAGCTGACGTATTAAACTTACAAGTTCAGACATTTAAGGGAATATAACAGAGCTCCATTAACCAGGGAAACATCATAAAACAGTATACCCTAATTCTTCAACCTTTTCAACTGTCTCTATGACCAATAGTTTGAACCATTCTGAGAGAATTATGGGGTGTAGTGAAATAATGTGTAAAGTTTCATGAAGCTTGCATCTTTCGTGACACAAACAAATCACTGGAGTAATTTTCATTGTATGCATAAATTCCCCTGAAAAAAGAAAAAAAGAGGTAAAAAAGGTTGAAGATTTACTGTGATGTTTAAGTGAGGTGATACTTTCAAATACTGTCCTCTAAAGTAAAATAAAGTAGAACAACACTGTTATACACAGATATTATTCTCTAATTAGATAGTGCCAAGATCTTCACATGATAGCAGAGCAGTGACTTTGTATGTTAAAGAGTTGTAAATCGATGTGATGGAAAGGGTCATCATTATAGGCATTGGACCTTGTACGCAAATTGTGAACTGCAATAGGCAATCCATGTACTGTGTATGGCAATTACAACCCTGTGAATTGCTGAGCAGCTGTTGCATTATGGTTTAAAAAAACAAAACTTCCTTGTGAGGATTTTCGAGCACCAACTCGATGAAGTGGTCTTTAATATGCAAATGGATACCCACCACTGGCAATCAGAGTGCTGTGGGTGGCCAATGCAATTCTATGACTGACTTCAGAAATACTCAGCTGACAACAGTCAATGCCCATGTAAATGGTTTAACCATTCCTTCACAGCCCTGGAAGTCACATGCATTGGCCAATGTCATCATGGTCATAGCCTCCTAGTTCTAATATAAATGTAGAAAGCTTTCTACAGATGCCAGGTATGCCAGAAAAAAATGAAACCCAAAAATTATGTGAACTTCTGATACTCCATAAATCTGGTAAAATAGTTATGGAGACAATTAGCTTCTCTAGAGTTCATAGAACTGTTCATAGAACTGGTACTTTTTTTACACTGAAAATCTAACAATCAAAATGACTAAAAAACATTCACAAAGCCAATTAAAGCTAAAACCAATAATAAAAAGTTTAACCTTCCATCAGTACACCCTATGTAGATGTACACACTATCCATGATCCCTTAACCATCAAAGCGAAAAAAATATATATATAAAAAAAAACAATTTTCTATCACTGTAAGTTGGAGCTAAAATAAAAAAGTTTAACCTTCAAGCCATAATGAGTGCTCATTATACAGGAGCTAAAAAAGCTTAAAATTTCCATCTGATTATTTACACACAATACCTTAAGACAAGAGGGTTACCAAAAAAGCTTAACCTTCAATCCCCTATA